>NW_006916324.1:0-2161 GCF_000464535.1 Endocarpon pusillum Z07020 | reverse complement strand
CCTTAAAGTAAAGACTTACTCTCTGCCTCTTTCGCTGCTACTTAATAGTATCTAGATAGACTCTTGTTACAGACTTATAGTTATAGGCATAAGGCAACTTATCCACAAAAGCTGTCTCCGGATTATTAAGAAGCTTGACTTATAGCAGAGACGCCCCTGTTATACTACTATAATACTAAGTACTAGAAAGCATAACTAGCACAAATAACACCTTCTTAAACTTAATACAAAAACAAAGCTAAACCAAGCCTTAAAACGCTCTTTATTATAAGAAAAACCCTTATAAGAAGCGGCTATACTGCTTACAGAAGCGTAATAACAACGCTAGTCTTATTACTAAATAGTCAGAGCGTCTTAGTTAAAGAACTAGTAATTATTATAAAGCGCCTACCTAGTAATACTCTAGTAAGCCCTAAGCCTTACTCAAAGTAAAGAAATTAGTAAGCAGAAATTAAGAATATATTAAGGCCTAGCTAAGGCATAAAGCTCTCTTATTATATAGCTAAAGACTAATAAAATAGGCTTTACAGACTTCCTTTTTAAACAGAACATTCTAGACATCCCCTTATTATCCTGCAGGTATAATTAGAGAAGACAGACTGCCTAACACGTAGTTATAGACTGCCTGCTACTTTTAGACAGATATAAGATGCTCGCCGCCACCAGCATAACAGATTACCGCTGTCTCCTTAATAATCTAAAGGCCCTTAAGATAGTAACGCTTTAGCTAATAAAGGCTAGGGCCCTCCCTTAGTTCTCGTTTGCAGCTGAACAACTTTGCACCTAACTATACTATAGCTATAAAGCCCTGTGCACACTATCGAAGCGCCCTAAAGAACTTGTCTACTTACTAGTAGTAAGGTTTTTTCCTTAGAAAGATTTTTTTGCGTTTATTCTTATTTATTATTAAGAGTTATAACTGCTCTTAATTATATATATTCCCTACATAAATTAGCCCTAAGCTAAGACTATATTAGTATAAGAATTAAATAAATAAATAAGTAATAACTAGACAAATAATAATATAGCTTTAGATTAAATTAAGCATTTTAATAAGTATACTTTTATAACGTGGTTTATAATCGTCCTGCGCATATAATCGTCTCGCGCACTTTTCTTCTAAATTATAACCTTCGAACTATTATACACTACCACAACACAACAATATAATGAATTCTTAATCTTAGGAAGCCAGAATTCTCCTTGCTATCTAGGCTATCCGTATTAATCAAGAAAAATGTTGATCTCGTGCTACAAAGACATACGACATCCCTTAAACTACCCTCCGCAATTATATAAAGGGCTACATCTCAAAGGCTGAAGAGCACAATGCTCGACACATTTTGACCCTGACTGAAGAAGAGACGCTTGTACAATATATCCTTGACCTGGATTCATGAGAATTCCTACCCCGGATTAATAACGTACGAGATATAGCTGACCTCCTTCGCAAGACGCGTCACGTAAAGCCTGTTAGCAAGCAGTAGCCATACAACTTTGTACAACGCTGCCCTGAGCTCAAGACACGTTTTTCGCGTGCGTACGACTTCCAGAGAGCCCTTTATAAAGATTCTGACTAGATAAAGACGTGGTTTTGGCTAGTTCTTAACATGTGTACAAAGTATAGTATTTAAGATTATAACTTCTATAACTTTGATAAGACAGACTTTATAATAGGAGTTATCTGTAGTAATATAGTAGTTATATATATAGATTAATCTAGTCAAGATAAGCAGCTTTAACCTAGCAATTATAAATAGGCAATAGTAATTAAGTGTGTATATAGTAATGGCTTTATATTACTATTATTCTTAATCTTACAAAGTATTAATTATCTTACCTTTTAATATACTAAATATAATCTTTCTAATTCTTAGGTAATTAAGACCTTTGTACGTGGCTAGACAAATAATAATATAGCTTTAGATTAGATTTAGCACTTTAATAAATATACCTTTATATAACAGAAGAGTATATATTAAATAATTGTCTTAGATAGTTATAAGAGTTATTTATTAATTTAATTTAAAGAATTCTGTAAAGGAAAGAAGATTATTACTCTCTGTCTTCTTATATACTCTTCTTATCTTACTTAACTATTAGATATTAGTTGTTTTAATGTTCTAAAGTGATTATATAGCAAAGAACTTGAAGATTTTAT
>NW_006916323.1:0-2393 GCF_000464535.1 Endocarpon pusillum Z07020 | reverse complement strand
ATAAAAGCCTATAAAGCTTTTATATATTTCTGTATAATATTTTAGCTGTCTCTTCTAAAGTTGTGCTCTTCTTTGTAATTATATAAGGGATATAGTAGCATTTCTTACTTAGCTAATTAATAATTATTAAAATAACATTATAGTCTTTTAATATTAGTAATCTTATAACAAAATCTATTAAGATATCTTATTAAGGGCGCTTAGGAATCAGAAGAGATTATAATAGGCTTATAAGGAGCTAATATACAGGTTTAGTCCTTTTATAGACATGATAATTCTATAAGAATCTTTTAACTAATGTATATTTATTTAAGATATAGTACCTACTATTTATAATAGCTTTTTTTGTCTTTATATAGCCTAAGTATTTAGTCTCTTTGCTCTTATAGATTTTTTAAATTACGTCTATTATTATTATTACTAGTACTATTAGTTTTTCTTTATACTATAGCACTCCTTCCTTATCTTTATAATTTTAAATATTATACCTAAATATTTTCTTCTTTAAGTTCTTTATTTATTTCTTTATTCTAATTGTATTAAAAGTCTTATTAATCTAATTCTCTTTCTTTACCCTTTTTTAGAGTAGCAAATCTTCCTCCTTTAGTAATACTTATACTACTAAGATCTTTAGATTATCTTTTACCTCTTTAGATAATATATCTAATTACAAAAGGGTCTAATATAGATTAGGATCCTCCTTTGCTCTTAAGATCTTAGTTTCCTTTTGAGTTAATATGTTAGCTTTTTTGTTAGTAGCTCTTAAGTAATATCTGATCTTAAAATTATATTAAGATAATAACTTTACTTAGCGTGCTTATTAATATATTAGCTTCTTTATTAATATAAAATACTTTAAAGCCTTATAATTTTTAAGTATTTAAACAGGATCTTCTTTTAATAAGTGTAGGTTTAGCAATTATTCCTTAAAATAATAGATAATAGCTAATAGTTCCTTATTATAAATTACGTAATTACGCTTTACTAGTATTATACTTATTAAGAAGAATGCTATAAGATAAAGTTCTCTATTCTTCCCTTGTTATAAGAGCACTCTATTAACTATATAGTTGCTTACATTAGACTTTATAACTGTCTTCTTCTTAGGGTTAAAATAAGCAAGGATTAGCTCCTTTAAAATAAGGTCCTTTAAGGCCTAGAACGCTTTAGTATAGCAGTCATCTTAAGTGCGCCTTACATCCTTCTTTAATAGATTATTTAATAGCCTTACTACCTTACTAAATCCTAAGTAGAATTATTAATAGAAGTTAATAAACCCTAGGAATCTCTATATTACGTAGATATCTCCTAGGTTAGGTTTCTTTTATTCTTAAATAACTTGTATATGCTCTAGATTTATCTGAATGCCCTCTAGAGTTATAATTAATTTGAGATACTTTACTAACTATATATAGAACTCGCTTTTCTTAATGTTAGCCTAAATATTACTTTTGTAAAGAATCTGTAAGACCTCTTATATATGTTGCTTGTGTTTCTCTCTTAATTAGCTAAAGATTAAGATATTATTTAAGTATAATATAACAAATTTTTTAAGTACCTTTATAAATTTCTTATTTATAAAGTATTAGAATATTACTAGTATAAAGATTAATCTAAATAGTAATACCCTATATTAGTAGTTATTATATATAGTATTAAACGTAATAAGTTTGTAGTCCTTCTTAATTACTAAATAAATCTAGTAATATGCTTATTAAATATCTAGCTTAAAGAAAACTATAGCTTTTTTAAAAAGACTTATAATCTTATTAATTTAAGGGATAATATAGCTATTCTTCTTTGTAATAGTATTTAGATCCTTAAAATTAATACAGAAATAGAGTCCCTCTTAAGGTTTCTATATCAGAAGAATTAGTAATATAAATAAGGCAGTACTTAATTTAATAAACCCTTTCTTAAGATGCTCCTTAATATATTTCTTAATTACCTTAAGCTTATCTAGGCTTATCTTACGTAAGAGCTACATTCAAGGTAGTTTAGCACCTGCTTCTAGTTTAATCTTATAGTTATACTCCTCCTTATACTCTAGAAGAATATTAGAAGCCTTCTTTAAGAAGACATCTGCAAATTCTTAAAATTCTACTAAAAGAACCTCTTTTAGATCTAGTTTTAATTAGATCTGTTTCTTAATATATTTATTTATGTCCTTTATTATAATAATAAATATTTTTGTACTAGAGGTAATTAATAATCACTTAAATACTATAATACTTATAGGCTTAATGCTGTACTAGGCTGCCCTAGCCTCCTTAATCTTTCTTCTGTAAGTGGTAGCTGTAGTTATCCTGCTACCTAGAGTTTTCTTTACCTTAACAAGGTATAGAGGTTATAAAATGACTAAGGCTATTTTAAGACACTTAAGAATCTTTATT
>NW_006916322.1:1628-12652 GCF_000464535.1 Endocarpon pusillum Z07020 | reverse complement strand
TTGATTCTTACACTAATATAGTCCTGGCCTAAGGCTAGTCTATACAAGGGATACATATAATTAAGAGCAGTTATAACTCTTAATAACAAATAAGAATAAATATAAAGAAACCTTTCTAAGAAAAAAACCTTACCGTTAGTAAGTAAACGAGTTCTTCAGAGCGCTTTAACAGTGTGTATAAGGCTCTGTAGCTGCAGTATAGTTAGGCGCAAAGTTGTTTAGCCGTAAATAAGAACTAAGGGAGGGCCCTAGCCTTTATTAGCCAAAGTATTACTATCTTAAGGGCCTTTAAATTATTAAGGAGATAACGATAATCTATTATACTAGCGACGGCGAGCATCTTATATCTGTCTGAAAGTAGCTGTAATGGCTTGAAACTAGAACAAGTTAATAGTCTATAGATTGCTAAAATGTAAGCTAAGGAGTCTATCTACATTGCGGCTAGCGCTCTACTCTATATACTCCTCTATCAAACACAAGGGGTGCTACTAATTAACCTGCGCAGAGGATCCGACGGAGTATCTACAAGGCCAGAAGCGGTAGCTTCCCTCTAGAGGAGATTGTACTTCCCTAAAGGGGTTATATTAATCTCTTGTTTCATAGTACTTGTACAGGGAGCCACGTGCTATACGGATGCCTCTATCAGCGGCATAGTAGCTTAACAGCAAGAGTTCTACGTGCTGTTATAGATACGTTATCAGCGCTGCCATCTAAGTGCGTGGCTAGTCCTGTATATTTTCTACGCTATAGCAGAAGAGATACTTTATTTATTATATTACCCCCCCCTCTAAAAAATTGATTGCCCTTAATCAAGAGCACAAGAAAGTAAGCTTACTCCTCCTAAATTCTGTTATTAAGTCTAGCAACTTCCTTATTAGGTTAGTCCGAAATTTCGTGATTAATATATAACTGAATTTGTTATATAACATTTTTTTCCTGTATTTAGCTTAAGTTTAACTAATCAGGCGCTCTTTTTGTTAAATACCTTTCGAAATAGTCTCTAAGTAAGTCCTTAGAGTCTTTAAAGTTCGTAATAAGGTAGTAGGTCAGGTCCTCAACTTCCTTATTAGGTTAGTCCGAAATTTAGTTATATATATATAACTAAATTTGTTATATAACATTTCTGTTAGATTTTCCTGTATTTAGCTTAAGTTTAACTAATCAGGCGCTCTTTTTGTTAAATACCTTTCGAAATAGTCTCTAAGTAAGTCCTTAGAGTCTTTAAAGTTCGTAATAAGGTAGTAGGTCAGGTCCTCTGGCCAACCTACCCACTTGGCTCGTACCTTTAAGGCCTTGCCCACTTGCTTAACGTTGACTATATCCTTAACCTCTTACGTCTCCTCTTCTTCTGTTTCTACTGGCAGAGGCTGTGGATATTCCTGGCCTAGCAGAGGGTTAGCAAGGTCTTTAGTAAGCAGCAATACGTGGAACATGTTGTGAATCCGTATTAATAAGGGCAGCTCTAGACAGAAGCTCTGCCTAAGTCTCTTTATAATAAGGAATAATCTAATCTATTTTGAATCCAGCTTCTTATAAGGTCTTATTATGCTAATATTCTTTGTTAATAACCAGACCTTATCTCCTTCTTCAAAATCGATTTCCTAGTAATGCTTGTTCGCCTGCTCTTGCTATTGCTTTTGCGCGATCTTTAAGTACCCTTGTGCTTACTTCTAAACCTTTTCTATTAGTTTTGCTAGGTTCTTAGCCTTCCCTAAGGCTATATGTTTCCTTACTATCTCTACAGACTTAGGCTTATCAAAACTTATCCTTAGCTAATATTTATGTGTGCTTATAAATAGTAACAGCTATATAGACTTAGATACTATTATGTTTATAGCAAATTTAGTGCTTAAGAGAAGATTATTTTAATTATTCTGTACAAAATCTATATAAGTCTTTAGGTATTATTTTATCTTTATATTAGAGACTTCTGTCTAGCTATTTATCTATAAATAGTAAGCTATAAATAGTTTTGCTTTAACTCCTAAGATTTAGCATTATTATTTTTATACTTTACTAGCAAACTAAGGTCTTTAGTCAAATATAATTATTTAAGGAAGCTTATAAAACTTTTATATATTTTTATATAGTATCTTAGCTATTTCTTCTAAAGTTATGCCCTTTTTTATAGCTATACAAAGGATATAATAGTGTTCTTTACTTAGCTAATTAATAACTATTAGAATATAGTATTATAGCCTTTTGATATTAGTAATCCTATAACAAAATCTATTAAAATATCCTGCTAAAGGCGCTTAAGAATTAAAAAAGGTTATAATAGACTTATAAAGAGTTAATATATAGGTTTAGTCCTTTAAGATATAATAATTCTGTAAAAATCTCTTAACTAACATATATCTATTTAAGATATAGTATCTATTATTTATAATAGCCTTTCTTGTCTTTATATAGCCTAAGTGCCTAGTCTTTTTACTCTTATAAATCTCTTAAATCACATCTATTACTATTACTACTAGTATTACTAGTTTTTCTTTATACTATAGTACTTCTTCTTTATCTTTATAATTTTGAATATTATACCTAAATATTTTCTTCTTTAGGTTCTTTATTTATTTCTTTATCCTAATCACGTTAAATATCTTGTTAACCTAATTCTCTTTTTTTACTCTCTTTTAAAGTAGCAAATCTTCCTTTTCTAGCAACGCCTATATTACTAAGATCTTTAGGTTATCTTTTACTTCCTTAGACAGCATGTCTGATTATAGAAGAGTCTAATGTAGATTAGAATTCTCCTTTGCTCTTAGGATCTTAATTTCTCTTTAAGTTAATATATTAGCTTTTTTATTAGCAGCTCTTAAGTGATATCTAATTTTAAAGTTGTATTAAAATAACAACTCTGCCTAGCGTGCTTACTAACGTATTAGCTTCTTTATTAACATAAAATACTCTAGAGTCTTATAATCTATAAGTATTTAGATAAGATCCTCTCTTAGTAAGTATAGCTCTAATAACTATTCCTTAAAATAACAGACAATAGCTAGTAGTTCTTTATTATAAATTATATAATTACGCTTTACTAATACTATACTTGTTAAGAAGAATGCTATAGAATAGAGTTCTCTATCTTCTTCTTGTTACAAAAGCACTCTATTAACTATATAGTTGCTTACGTTGTACTCTATAACCGTCTCCTTCTTAAGATCAAAATAAGTAAGGACTAACTCCTTTGAAACAAGGTCTTTTAAGGCCTGAAACGCCTTAGTATAGCAGTCATTCTAAGTGCGCCTTATATTCTTCTTTAACAGATCATTTAGCGGCCTTACTATCTTGCTAAATCCTAAGCAGAATCATTAATAGAAGTTAATAAACCCTAGGAATCTCTGATAAATTTTCTAAGCACCTTTATTAATTTCTTATTTATAAAGTGTTAGAATATTGCTAGTATAAAGATTAATCTGAATAGTAATACTTTATATTAGTAATTATTATATATAGTGCTAAACGTAATAAGTTTGTAGTCTTTCTTAGTTACTAAATAAATCTAGTAATATACCTATTAAATATCTAGCTTAGAGAAAACTATAGCTTTTCTAAGAAGACTTATAGTCTTATTAATCTAAGGGATAGTATAGCTATTCTTTTTTGTAATAGTGTTTAGATTCTTAAAATTAATACAGAAATAGAGTCCCTCTTAGGGTTTCTGTACCAAAAGAATTAGTGATATAAATAAGGCGGTGCTTAGTTTAATAAACCCCTTTTTAAGATGCTCCTTAATGTATTTCTTAATCACCTTAAGCTCCTCTAGGCTTATCTTATACAGAGGCTGCGTCTGTAGTAGCTTAGCACTTGCTTCTAGTTCGATCTTATAGTTGTACTTTTCCTTGTACTCTAGAAGAATATCAGAAGCCTTCTTTAAGAAGACATCTATAAATTCTTGAAATTCTACTAGAAGAATCTTCTTTAAGTCTGGTTCTAGCTAGATCTGTTTTTTAACATATTTATTTATATTCTCTATTATAATAGTAAACATTTTTGTATTAGAGGTAATTAATAATTACGTAAATATTATAATACTTATAAGCTTAGTACTATACTAGGCTACTCTGGCCTCTTTAATCTTCCTTTTATAAGTAATAGTTATAGTTATCCTGCTACTTAGAATCTTCTTTACTTTAATAAAGTATAGAGGTTATAAAATAACTAAGGCTATCTCAAGACGCTTAAGAATCTTTATCATCTATAATAATAATATATCCTGATCAGGTTAGTCTAGAATTTGGCTATATATATATAGTTAAATTTATTATATAACTTCTTTATTAGTTCTTTCTTTATTACTTGCTTCTTAGCCTTAGGTATTATTTTGACTTTTACAGTTCTACTAGAATATAAGTTGCTCTTTATAATTATAATTCTTTGTAAACTTTACTAATAAATCCCTAGGATTTAGAATACAGCTATATAGCCTTATTTACTTCTTCTCTAAGATTATAAGGTATATAGCCTTTATTATATAGAAGATTTGTGATCCCTACTAGTATTTACTAATATATATAGATAAATAAAGGGCTTAAAAGATAGATTAATAAATCTTACTAGCAAAATTAGAGATAGAAATAGGTTTAGTTAGGTCTACTATATTAATTTGTAACCTTTTATAAAGTTGTTCTGCTAATTAATAGTTTATAATTATGCTTAACTAATATCTTATATTTAATAATATTAATACTATTAATCTTTCTCTTTTCTTCTTAATACTAATGTTAACTAGAAATAAAGCCTTAAAATTATTCTTTGTTACTATAATAAAGATCCTTATAGCTTTTCTATTAGTTACGTTGCTAGGCCTGCTTATAATATCTTAGTAGCAGGCAGCTCTTTTCCTAATTGCTTTTATGCTTAAGGGCAATTCTTTATATAATATCCTATTTTCTTATAATAATAGCATTTTATTATAGACATATTTCTTAGAAGTTATGACTTAGTTATTAGCCTCTTTTTCTTTGTTATTAATTTATTAGTAAATTAACAAGTACTAAGAACTAAAGGTTTTACTAGTGTGTTAGCGCTAACTGCTAGTTTATTTAAGATAATATATTAACTATTTATGTTAATGTATATTAGGTCTGTAATCATCTCCTAAATTAACGTATATCTATAGAGAATAATCACTTGCTTCAGATCATTTTGAATCTTGTCTTAAAGGTCTATAATCTAATCCTCTTCTTAGACCTTTGCTTTATAAGAAAGCTGTTAGAAATCCCTTAAGAATGTAATGAGGTCTTGCTGCCTTTGCTATAAGTAGTAATACTTCCTATAAGTAGTCTTTTATTAAAACAGAGAATTAAATTAAGTTAAAAGGTCTGTGAATATATCTAAAATCTAGGCCCTTTTAAAGTCCTTAAAATATAACTTAAGTAATTCTTAAGTGTTACTATTTATACATAATTATATATAAGCGATCTTAGATAGCTTTATTAGAAAGAGCGCTATATTAATTATAAACTTTATCTTTATAGCTAATAATTAAGAGTAAAACTTCTAAGGAGATCTATCCTTAAAGACCTCTGGATAAGGCAGCTTCTTTGTCTTTGTACTAAGCATTATTAAGGGGCTCAGAATCGCTTCTAATAAGGCCTGCCTTTAAGGCAGTAACTCTTATTCTGTTGAAGTCCCTAATAGAGATTCCACTTAAACTTGCAGCTTTAGTATTACCATAACCTTGTTACAGAGGTTCTAAATGATCTTTTCCTTGTCACAGAGTTAATCCTTCAGAGCCTTAATCTTGATGCTAGTGCTAATAATTAAGAGTAAAACTTCTAAGGAGATCTATCCTTAAAGACCTCTGGATAAGGCAGCTTCTTTGTCTTTGTACTAAGCATTATTAAGGGGCTCAGAATCGCTTCTAATAAGGCCTGCCTTTAAGGCAGTAACTCTTATTCTGTTGAAGTCCCTAATAGAGATTCCACTTAAACTTGCAGCTTTAGTATTACCATAACCTTGTTACAGAGGTTCTAAATGATCTTTTCCTTGTCACAGAGTTAATCCTTCAGAGCCTTAATCTTGATGCTAGTGCCTCTGTCAAGGTCTTAGTATCTTTCTTCCTAAGTTTCCTTTTCCTGGAGGACTTCTTGATGCTCGGCCTCCTTCTTTAGACGAAGGGCTTTCTCTTCCTTATAGGCAGCTGCTAATGTTAGTACAAACGCTGCTGTGTGTGTCTGATTCTTGTTGACCAACATGCTTAATTAATACGCACAGGGCGTCTTAATCTATAGGAGAGGCTTTGTCTAGGCTCCGCCTCTAGTTGCTTAAGAAAGGATAACAAACTTTATTACTCTTTCTTTTCTTTATTTAATCACAAACCATTTTGACTTAATAATTCTTAAACCTTTATATAGTACAGGGTGTTTATATTAAACGGACCTTACGTTACTCCTAGAGCAACGACTTTCTTATATAGTTAAATAACTCTAGATGAGTTCTCTAATAGTTGTACTATAGATAAGAGAGTTTTGTATCATCTCTCAAGATAGCAAGTGAGTATTAAGCTTATATTTACTATAATAGCTCAAAATTAGAACAAGTTAATAATCTATAGATTGCTAAAACATAAGCTAAGGAGTCTATTTATATTATGACTAGCGCTCTACTCTATATACTTCTCTATTAAACACAAGGGATGCTACTAGTTAACCTGCGCGCAGAGGATCTGATAAAGTATCTGTAAGGCTAGAAGCGATAGCTTCCCTCTAGAGGAGATTATACTTCCCTAAGGGTTATATTAATCTCCTGTTCTATAGTACTTGTATAGGGAGCCACGTACTGTATAGATGCCTTTATCAGCGGTATAATAGCTTGACAGCAAGAGTTCTGCGTGCTATTATAGATACGCTATTAGTGCTGCCATCTAAGTGCGTGACTAGTCCTGTGTATTTCCTGCACTATAGCAGAGGAGATACTCTATCCATTACAGTAACAGGCAGTCTATATCTATGTACTAGGCAGTCTGTCTTCTCTAATTACACTTGTAAAATAATAAAGAGATATCTAGAACATTTTATTTAAAGAGGAAGTCTATAAAGCCTATTTTGTTAGTTCTTAGCTATATAATAAGAGAGCTTTGTGCCTTAGCTAGGCCTTAATATATTCTTAATCTTTGCTTGCTAATTTCCTTACTTTGTACAGGGCTTAGGGCTTGCTAGAGTACTACTAAGTAGGCGCTTTATAATAATCGCTAGTTCTTTAACTAAGACACTCTAACTATTTAGTAATAAGACTAGCATTATTATTATGCTTCTATAAGTAATATAACTGCTTTTTATAAAGGTTTTTTCTATAGTAAAGAGCGTTCTAAAGCTTAGTTTAGCTTTATCTTTATATTAAGCTTAAAAAGATATTATTTATATTAGTTATGCTTTCTAGTACCTAGTATTATAATAGTGTAGTAAAGGCGTCCTTATTATAAGTTAAGCTTCTTAATAATCTAAAGACAGCTTTTATAGATAAGTTACCTTATATTTATAAGTATAAGTCTATAATAAGAGTCTATCTAGATACTGTTAAGTAGTAACAAAAGAGGTAAGGAGTAAGTCTCTGCTTTAAGGACTAGGATAAGTGTGGCCTTATAAGCCCTAGCTATTATGTATAAGCACTTATTCTAGATAGACAAGAGTTTAGTAGTATTTAATTTTGTGCCTTATAACTTATTAGGAAGATGCTAAATAACTAATATATAAGTTATTACTAGTTTAATAATAATATTATAAATATATCTTACGTATAAAAGAATAATACTTTATATAAAAGTTAATAAAGTTATAAGTATAAGCGTTTATTAAGTTATGTTTTAGAATACCTTTTTAATATAAAGGCTTTATTTTATGTTTAGTTAAGTATTAATCTAAAGTCTTAGTACTTTAATATCTATTTTGGTTACTATTAAGGTGCTAGTTATATTAATTGTTTCTTTTATATTAAACTTCCTTAAGTTTCTTATAAAGTAAATTAGCTTATATTTTTATAATACAAAAATAGCGCTATAATAGTAGGCTTAGTATAAGCACTTATTATATAACTGCTTTAGGCATTTATAGTTTTCTTTTGTACTTTAGCTAAATATAAGTATATTAATATTATTAATAAAGTTAAAAGTGCTTGCCTTAGTCCCTTAATAATTAGTAATATCTAATAGATCTGCGTTATAGAAAAGATACAGAATAGGCAAGACTAGAGAGCCTTAAGAGATCCTTATATAGACCTTAAATCTCTTAGATATCTTGTTACTTATAAAGAGTATAAAAGCCTTATTTGATAAGAAGCTTACTACTTATTTAGTAATCACAAAAGGGATTTTACGCTTTTTTAGATTATAGATTAACTATTAATATAATACTATATTAAAGGCGCTTATTACATCTATGCTTAGTAAAGAAGCTACCTTATCTCTCTCTTAGTTCTAAATTATATATATTTATTTAGTAAGGAGCTCTAACGCTACCTTAGTTAAGTAATTACCTCTTACTCTTATCTATGTCTTTAGGAGAGCATTATATTACTTAGTTAAGAAGGTGATTTATTATGCTATAATAGACTTTAGTGTCTTGCCTATTATATTAAGTAAGGCTATTAATCTATAGGCCTTAGAAGATAAGTAGTCTGGTTGGCAGAGAATAAGTAGGTGAGCATAGATGTAAGCTAGTTAATACAGGCCTAAAGAATCCTGTTAGAGATTCTATTAGAGCCTAAGGCTCTGTCCGCCCTTATATGCTAAATAGCGTTTTGTACCTCTTCTTTAATAATGGCTATAAGTTGGCCGCATATGCCTGCGGGTACACCGCGTCTTTAATGTCGTTAAGAAGTGCCTTCATAGTAGTAGTAAGAAGAAGGCAGCTCTAAGCACCTTAACCTGGTCGTTAAAGGTACGTGCTATAGCGCCCTGGGTTACTAGCGGTATAAACTTAAAAAAATTATATAGGCGATAGTTATTAGCTCTTACTTATTTAGCAAGTTTCTATAGACTCTTAAGGTTATTATAAGTGTGTTTGATTCCTGTTCTAAAGTTAATCTGCTTAGCTTTATTAATAGCTCGCTTTTTATAATTATTTACTTATTAATACTACGCCTAATCCTCTTCTTGTCTTATTAATATCTATACGTAGCAAAGTCAACAGGTATTTCTTATTGCCTCTAAGTACTCTAAGGTCTAGAAAGACTTGTTATAGGCATTCTATTATGTCTATAGAATCGCTTTACTAATAATCTTGTTAAGATAGTCTTAAATCTCTATTATATAGGCGTTAATTATCTTAGATATATTAAGATACCTCTTTAATAATACTATTATAGTCATTTCTGTTACCTTACTTATATTAATAAGCTTTTAAGCCCTTCTTAGCCTCTTTATACAAGATATATTCTTTATATATAACTAAGTTAAGAGAGAGAGATAATTAGCTAATTAACATAAGTTATGTTTTACTTAGTAGTAGTTAAGTTGTAAGATTAATAAGACAGAAATAAATATTAGGTTAATAATTAAGTAAAGGCCCCTTGCCTCCTAAGTAATAGTGCCTAAAGAAAGAACTAGTTCTAGTTTAGCATTAGTAATAAGATTAATTAATTACTTTGTTACTTTATGCTTAATACTATATAAGGTTCTGCTCTAATATAAATAATGTTAAAGAGCATTTTTATTACTAAGTATAAGGCGGGTAACCTGCAAGGTTCTGCTCTAATATAAATAATATAAGTTAAAGTCTCTTAGTAAGACATGCTTCCCTAGCCTAACTAGAAGATTATAGAGCACTAATATTATAAAGAGCATTTTTATTACTAAGTATAAGGCGGGTAACCTGTCCGATCTGTTATAGATATGTATTGTTATTAGCTTCTCTAAAACGCGTTTGAATTACTAGTGATATAATATCAGGAGATTTGTAATAGACTTCCTAACTATTAATGTCTATATTATCTTTAATATAAAAGTATACGCTAGTATCTTCTCTTAAGTTATAAAGTAAAGTAAAGCCTCTTCTGTAAGTGTTAAGCAAGATATATATTTATAGATTACACTATAGCTCTTAAATAACTATAATGTTATAGTTAAGAATATAGTCGTCTTTAAAGAGTAAGATTATAGTATCTACCCTCTCCTTTTATATATTATATTATAGGATTAGTAAAGTTTTAGTATCTAATATGTTATAACTTCTTTATTAAGGCTATTCTCTTAGGAGTTATTAGGGCCTATAGTAGTAAGCTTTCTAAGTAAGCGGCCGCATTTAGCCTTAGTAAAGGCCTTATCCCTAGATTCAGCATTTATAAGGCGCTAAAGGCTATCGCTTCTTAGGCGCCTTATTAGCAGAGTTAAGGATATTACTATGCTACTATTATAGCTAGAGTCTATTAAGTCGTTAACAAGACTTATACACTTAATAGCCCTTATCAGAGCGTTCTAAGGCTCTGTTAAAGACAAGACATTTTAATAAGATTAGGTCTTTAGTTATTTATTCTTAATTAGATACAGTTTCTTAGCCTATCTTACTTTATAAGAGGGCAATTATACTTAGTGCTCTAGCTATATATAAACTATATAATAGTAGTAATTTGTAGCCTCTTTATTAGAACACTCTTTAGTATTATAAGGAACTATATAGTGCCTATAATATATAAGCTATCTATATTACTTACTTAAGTATCTATAACCTTAATAATTATAATATTAGGTTAAGCAGCTATATATAAATTATTTAACGTGATTCATAAGCGTCCTGTATATACAAGTGTCCTACATACTTTTTTTTAAAATAACAGTCTTTTGATTATTAGCTAAAATTAAATTATGATTATATAATTAAAGTTATTCTTAATATAATAAGATACTTTTTAGGGTTAAAGTTATTTATATAAGCTAAGAAATATTAACTTAAAATATTACAAAAACGTAAAATATGCTTTAAATTACTCTTTATAAGACTAATAAAATCCTTATAAAGTATTAGAGAACTAAAAAAATATATATATAAGTTAGAAGTATGCTTATTATAAAGAATCTATATAATTTA
>NW_006916322.1:0-1534 GCF_000464535.1 Endocarpon pusillum Z07020 | reverse complement strand
ATAGTAGCCTTTACTATTATATAAATTAATTTTCTTATGTTGTGGCTGCGTAAAATCATTACAAAGTTGTAAGATAAAAGAAAAGTGCGCGGGACGCTTGTATGTACAGGACGCTTATGAACTATGTTATAGTACTTAAGCTTATAATTAATTATAACTCCCTAGTTTATTATCTTAGTAATTTTTACCTTAATTAGGAGCAAGGAAAAGATCTTTTTGTCTTTAATTACCTTAATTATTTAGCCTATCTTAATAATCTTAATATCTTTATATAGGCTATTATTACGCGTCTATAGTCTTTTGATCTTTTTTAGCTATTTAATAGTGTCTACCCTATTTACTTAGATGCTATATACTATAACTATAAAGGTGCGTTACTAAAGTGCTACTAAAGTCCTTACTGCCTTAATCTATTCTGTATCTTTTAAGAGGGCAGCTTTTATCTCCTTAGATAAGGCTATAATCTTGATATCCTTATTTCTTATTCTATTTACTCTTATAAGTCTAAGAGCCGCTTTCTTAATTCTTTCTACTAGTTTCTTTGCTTCTCTCTTATATATTATACGCTTTTCTATTTTATCAGATATCTTGATTATAATTTTCTTCTTCTCTTTTCTAAGGGCGTTGCCTATCTGTACTAGGTGATAAGAGGCAGTAGGTCTCAGGGAGTACTGTGTCCTGTTATTAGTTATATTTCGCTTTGCCACTATAGCATATAACGCTTTTAAGGGGCGTGCTTCCTAGTAAGGGTTCGCCTAAGGTAGTTTCTGTTCCTTAATCTTTATTAGCCTGTCCTTTATGTGATGGATGATGCATTTCCTCTGCCATAGCACAGGAAATATATGTGCTAGCCACATACTTAAGAGGCAATGCCTATAACTAACTTGTGGCAACAAGTAAACTCCTGCTATAAGGCGCTTGTTAAAGCGTGTGAGCTATCCGGACAGATTACAAATAAAGAGGTTTGCCTTACCTGATTAGGAAAGCCTAAACTTTACTATATAATAAGAGGCCGGATTAGGAACTATAAATGCTCTATAGCCTATAGCGTAGCTCACATATATATAAGTCTTACCCGCTAGTATTAGAATATATAAATTTATGTATAGCTATATTATAAATAGATTCTCTAGCTTTTGTTTTAGTAATCTATAAATTATTAACTTATTTTAGTTTTAAGCTATTATAATAAATAAAAGCTTATTATTTACTTATTATCCTAAGAGATAATATAAAACTTTCTTATTTATAGCATAATTATTAGAGAATCTATTTAGAGTTATTTAATTATATAAGAAAGTTGTTACTTTAGAAGTAATATAAGGTTTATTTAATATAAATACTCTGTATTATATAAAGGTTTAAGAATTATTAAGTTAAGATAGTTTATAATTAAATAAAGAAAAGGGAGAGTAGTAAAGTTTGTTATCCTCGCCTTGCGCATATTAATCAAGCATATAGAGAGAGCGACAGATAACCCATCAGCTCTTTTAGTCTTTATAGTACTTATTAATAAGAATCAGATATATATAGC
>NW_006916321.1:0-2088 GCF_000464535.1 Endocarpon pusillum Z07020 | reverse complement strand
ATATAATTATAGTTTATTTATTAGCTCTAATAAATTAAGATTAGTTAATTTTGTTAAGAAACTTAAATAGCTATATTATATATTTTATAAAAGAGACTAGGGCTATTAGTTCTGCTTCTGTTATTAATATAATAATTAATTTCTGTTTATAACTAGCCTATAAGATAAGGCTGCTAACGAACTTAAATACGAAACTAGAGACTAATTATTAATCATCTTTATTAGTAGTGAAGTCAGAATCTAAATAACTTATAATTTATACTAGCTTTAACTATGCTTAATAATAGATTTAGAACGCTTTTAAAATATGTAAGTAATAAAGAAGATGCTTAATAATAGACTTATAATAGATACTTAAGTTACTTATATATTAGCTAAGCTTTAATATTATAAAATAGATATCAGGGCAAGAATATATTATAGCAAATATTATACTACTTATCTGGTATTAATAGTCCCGGATTTTACTAAGTTCTTTATTATCTTATAAGTAATATAGACTATTTATATTAAATATCAGAATTATAATAAGCTTAACTATTAAGTTCTTTATAGCGAATTCATAAAAAAATTTCTTAATATAAGCTTGCTAATCTAGATAGATTTTTTGTTAGCTACAGATATAGTAGATTCTGATACTAAGGACATATTTAATAGTATTAAGTTCTTTAATCTTAAAGTAAGATCTTAGTTTGCTCTTAATATCTGCTATTTTTTGCAGATAGTCTTTTAGAGTCAGAATTATTAGATCGTTTATATATAAGCTAATAATAGCTTTATCCTTTTAAATAAAGATATAAGAATTAGTATTAATTAGCTTGAACCTTATCTTCTTTAGGACTTTATTATATTAAAGATACTATTTATATATTAATTACTTTAAACTATAAAGACTCTGAAAAAGTTATAAAGTTGATCCTGATTAAATTAATATACTAGAAGGAGGCTTTATATAGATTGTCTCTTAAAGTCTTAATTTTATAAATACATTATTTATGTTAACTTATTTAGCTTCTATATCTTTAATAGTTATTATAGCTTTAAGTATTCTTAATAAATTAATACGTATTATTAGTGTAAAGGTTTCTTTAAAGTCTTGACTATAGATCTAAGTAAATCTGTAAGCTATAAGTCTTGCCTTATATCTTTTAATACTATTATTAATATTATACTTAATAATAAAGACTTATTTGCTTATAACCTTGTTTGCATCTCTAAGTAACTTTTCTTCTTGTCATATTTGATTACCTTAAATTTCGCTAATCTCTTATAGTATTACTATTAGCTAGTGCTTACTATAAATAGAATTATTAATAGTAGACTAGTAACTTGTCAGGATTAGTACTTGATTCTTAATGCTATCTGCTTAATCTGCTTCTGTAGCTCTAGCTAAGAAAGCTATATATATTATAATAGTATCAACTTCTGAAACAACATTCTGTATAACAGCTTTAACCTCTTTAAATGTAAGCCTAGCTTTCTTATTATCCTTAGGAGAGATGTCATCTTAAGCTTGACGTTTAGATATTTTCAGATTAGGTAATTCTGTTAAAATAGTAAGGCAATATATAGAGTTCTGTAATAGCGGGATATTAATATAGAATTCTAGTTAGCGTAAAGCTAATTTAGGGGACTTTAATACTTTTACTAACTTTAATAGAGAGGTTAAACTAGCTCCTTTATTAAAAGCTGCTTCTATTATTTTTGATTAACAGATCTGCTTAAATACCTGATTAGGAATTACCGCTTTTTAATTTATAACTAAATTCTTGTTATATTTTATAGCCGGATTTAATATTAATTCTAAGTCATCCTTAACAGAGATAAATATTAGTATCTCTTTACTTTCTCTTACTCTTAATAATAAGGACTAAGATCTTATTATTAAGTTAAGTAAGAGAGTACTACTAGGGACTAATTTATTTACTATAACGCCTATAGCATTAATCTTTTTTAAAATGCCTGTTTTAAGAATTTTAACCTAATACTAAGAAGCATTATAATATCCAAGAAAAATGCTAATTTCTATGTGTTAGCTTACTTTATTTTAAGGTTTATTATTATCCCTTGTGAGCCCGAATATCCCTG
>NW_006916320.1:0-2392 GCF_000464535.1 Endocarpon pusillum Z07020 | reverse complement strand
TAATAAACTCTAAGTCTAAAGACAAATAAAAGTTAAAATACTAATTATAATAAGAGTAATAGCCTTTAATTATTTAAGTAAGCAAAGAGACTATGAAGTCTTTATAATATTATTAAGAGATATTAAGAAAGCCTTAAAACCTAAAGAAACTATAGATCCTTAAATCAGACTTCCTCAGTAATACTACAAGTTTTTATCTCTATTTAATAAAGCTGCTACTAATAAGCTTTTATTATATCGCCTTAGAGTAAATTATAAGATTAAGTTATTACTAAATACTAAACTACTGTCTAAAGCCTTATATAGCATATCTAGAAACAAATTAAAGGTTCTAGACAAAACACTAAAGAACTATCTATCAAAGAACTTTATTTATGTATTTAAGTCCTTTATTATTACCTTAGTCTTATTTGTTAAGAAACCTAGAGAAGGTCTATAGTTTTATATAGATTACTAGAATTTAAACACTATTATAGTTAAGAATAGATACCTAATTTCCTTGATTAAAGAGACCTTAGACAAGCTTTACAAAGCTATATAATATACTAAGTTAGACATTATTATTATTTTTTATAGAATTAAAATAGCCTATAAGGACGAATAGAAAATAGCCTTTTATATATATATAAGCTTATATAAATAAAATGTGGTCCCTGTTAGCCTTTATAACACTTTAGCCTCCTTTTAAAACTATATTAATAATGCTTTAAGAAAAGATATTCTAGACTAATTTGTTTTAGTATATCTTAATAATATCCTAATCTTTAGTAACTTATTAAAAGGGTATTACTAATATATAAAGATAGTATTAGGCAGATTAGTTATTACTAAATTATAACTTAATATAGAAAAATACAAATTTAAAGTTTATAAAATAAAATACTTAGAAATAATTATTTAGAGTTATTTAGAAAATAGCAAACTCAGATAAATATATATAGACCTAAAGAAGATAGCTATAATTTGAGATTAGAAGAAGCCTAATAATGTAAAAGATATATAAAGTTTTATAGAATTTACGAATTTTTATTATTAATTTATTAAAGGATTCTTAAAGATAGCCTTATGTTTGACTAAGCTTACTTAAAAAGATGTTTCTTTTAACTAAAGAGAAGAAGCTAAAAAAGTATTTTAGACACTAAAAGACATATTTATAAGCTCCTTAGTTCTATAGTACTTTAACCCTGACTTACTTTGCATTATAGAGACTAACGCCTTAGATAATGTGTATAAAGGAATCCTATTTTAACTTAATAATAAAGGGATTCTGTAACCTGTAACTTACTTCTTAAAGCGACATGCCTTAACTAAAAGCAATTATAAGATTTATAATAAGAAACTAATAGCTATAGTTTATACTTTTAAAGAATAATACTTAGAGCTAAAAGAGTCTTAAGAACCTGTATAAGTTATAATAGATTACAGGAACCTTGAATACTTTATATTATTTAAATAACTATCCTGCTAACAAGCTTATTAGAGCAAGTTCCTCTCTTATTTCAACTTTGTAATTAAGTACTGCCCTAGATTATAGTGTTGTACAGATAAATTATCCTGTAGACTATAAAACAAAGCTATTAATACTAATAATAATAGAAAGAAGTTACTTAAGTAAGTAGTCTTAAAACTAAAGAATCTAAACCCTTAGATATTAGAATCTATTCTTGTCTGTCTAATTAAACCTATAAGAGTCTTACGCTATTATAAGAGATTACCTAAGTTAAGAGAAGGCCCTAACACAATCACAAATAACACTATAGCCCTGCGTATAATTTCCGATCTTATTAATATATATCAGAATCTTGCCTAAGAAGATCCTTATTAAGTAACTTACTAATAAGTCTTATCTAGAGTTAGAAGATCTTTTATAGTTATATTAGTTAATTATTTAGTAAAGAATAATTAATTATACTACTAATAATACTTATAGATTCTTAAAAATAAAGAACTAAGACTTTCTTATATTAATAAATATTATAGATAATTAATAACAACCTACTTAGGCCTTATAAAGACTTATAAGATTCTGTAATAATAATTTTATTAGCTAAAGATAATAGACTTAGTAAAGAAATAGCTAGCCAAATATTCTATATATTATTATATAAAACTTTCTTATAAGCGCTAAGATTAATTACAGATACTAGAGCCGCCTAAGAAATAGTAGTAACACCTAGCTATAGATTTTATTACAGACCTCAGTTTATAAGTAACCCCTATATATAAGTAAGCTGCGTACCTTTCTTTTACATTATAATCTTCTGACTATTATATATAGCTAAATAAAATATCTAGTCAGAATATTTATTTATTTTGTTATTTATAACTATAGTCTTCCTAAGTTAATAGTATTTAATAAAAATCTATAGTTTATTAGTAAATTCTAGAATAG
>NW_006916319.1:31339-43609 GCF_000464535.1 Endocarpon pusillum Z07020 | reverse complement strand
GGAGGCTGGATTCATCTTCGAATGCCGAATCTAGGAGGAGATCAATTCTCAAACTGATACTGTTGTCAATAGGCAGTTACAGCAAGTCTGGTTTACTTATCCTAAGCAAATTTAGTATGCTCAACACTTTATAGCAGATTAGACTTTATTTGTTGATGGTACCTTTTAAACGAACGCTCTAAATCTTGTACTTATTATTACTACTAGTATAACCAACTATAACTCAACGTTCGTAAGCTCATTATTATTCGCTTGCTCAGAATCGCAGCTCTCCTTCAACTTCATCTTTGATAGCCTCAAAAAGTACGTTTTTGCGCCTCTGATACTTATACCACGCGTTATTATTAGTGACTAAGCTGCTAGAATAAGAGCATTAATATCAATATCTCTTCCAAATACGATTCTCTAGTTCTGCGACTAGCACATAATTAAGAATATCAAAAAAAGGCTCGCTGATAAGGGTTATCCTAAGGAGATTCAGAAGGAGATAAAGTCGCTATTATAGACCTTTATCAAAAGCAATACTTATGCTAATTTAGAGGCTAATAAAGCTGAAATCTACTCAAAATTAAGACTAGACGAAATCAAGTATCTGCGCGATTTCTAGGGCCCTAAAGAGACGTAATTTCTACAAATCTATACACGTAAGTATCCGAATTTAGGCGCTTATTCAAATCAACGTTCTGAGAGTCTTTATCCAAGTACTACAGATATCCTTAATAAGCAACTAAGTATAGAGGAGGCTAGTTGTTGACTTAGTAAGACGATATAGTCGAAATTGAAGCAGCTATCTGAGAAGGAGGCTCTCAAAATAGAGATAGATTACCCTGTACGCTCGATTTAAAAGCATTTGTTCTTCTAGCAGATACTATATCGTTTTTCGCTATTTCGAAGATATCCCCTGAATAAGAGACTACAAAAGAGGAGATAAATAACAGCTCTCTATGCCCTACACCCTTTTGCTTTGAATATAAGTTACTTGTTCGTTTTGGCCTCCCTTGTAAGCATTATCTTACGCAGCTATTCGAAGATGGGGCTCCTATCCCTCGATCCCCTTAGTACACCCTTATTAGTAGATTAATAGTGAGCCTATTCGTATCGCCAAATAGACACCAACATATCATACTTTTGCCTTACTAACATTTCCTCTACGAAATTCTGCTTCCTATTCGCAGCACCCTTATATCTCTCCTAATAGGAATCAGATTACAGGGCTTGGTCTGCAAATCCTTGAGGCTAGGGAGGCTCTTACTGGCTACGCTCGTACGCGTTATGATCGAGCAGCTACAAACGCACAGAAAGGCCTTATTGATTTTGCTGATGAGCTTAAGAAGATGACCTTAATACTTGAATGCCTGATGCTGTTAAGAGGTCAGGATGGAATAGGCAATTCAAGAGTCATGATAGGGTTAATAAGCGACTTATGACAGGAGCTGAGGCAGCAGAGCGTGACGCCAACAATAGAGAGCAGGCTGCTGCTCAGGAGGCACACTAGAAGGCTAATATAGTCCTTGAAGCTTCATTAATAACAGGGCTAATACCCCTCGCAGGGCCTCCTGCTCCTGCTTATTCTCCTCTCCTCCTCCTCCGTCTACAGCTCCTGTTAACGTGGAGAGCGTCCTTGATACCCCTCCTCGTGGATCTGCCGCCGGCGCCGTCACCATCGCCACCACCACCACAACGGTTGATCGGTCCTTCCCAACTCCTGACGATGAAGAAAAAGAAGAAGAGGAAGAAGAAGCTCTAGATGAGGCATTTATACCCCCTCTCTCAACGGCGCCAGCAGTGATGACGCAATCGAGAGCTGGCCGCAAGAGAGCGCCCACAATGAAGGCATTAGAGGCCGAAAAGGCGCCAAAACGGGGTACAGGGCAGGGCAAGGGCAGGGGCAGGGGCAGAGCAGGCAGAGAGGCAGAGCGATAGAGCTATTTCTGCAACACCACGTTTTGTATATCCATTTCCTTATAGGGAAGTCATAGCAGTATTAATAAAAATAGTGTACATTTCTGTGCGAAATCTTCATGTTATTCAAATGGTCATGATGGGCAAATCTACTAGTAATTTGTATGACGTAAAACCCGCCAAGACCCAAACGCCGAATGCACCGCTCGCCGAATATACCGCCGCGAATGCACCGCTCCCAACACATCCCGGTTTTTGTTCATCACCGGCTCTCAACGCTGGATGATGGCGGCTTTCACCGGTGGGCGTCCATTCTGCCGAAAGATGAAGTCTGCCACAGAGTTCAGAAAGATAATCCATGTAGTTAATACGTACAGTAGCAATGGTGACACTCAGCACCCCAAGCTGTCAGTTCTTGGAGCCGAGGCAGACCTGGAAACTCTTCTCACTCTCTTTCAGCCTGCCGCGCAACATCACCATTAAAATCAACATCAATACCCTCAGGCGGCGCCCCTCCTTCACATAACTTCCAGCGTTGGGCCGTTAGGTAGTAGTGTCAGTGTTCTTCCCTCAATGCCTTCATGAGTGAGATCGAAAGCCACACCAAGGCCTCTCACCCACCCTTTGCTGCTTTCTCACACTGAACGATACTTGAATCGCCTACTCTACAACGCAAAGACCTTACTTTCCCACAGCGCGTCGTTACCTGAATAGTGGCAGCTATATTGTGGCCTCATAATGTCTGCTCAAACCCCCATTCCTTTCTCAGAACCTCCCTACCTCTGCGGTCTCCCTTCTCCTTACTACACTCCGTCCCACTTGAAATGGCAGAAAGCATGCCGTGCTTTTCTCGAAGAACATTTTCTTCCATACGCGATGGACTGGGAACGTGAAGAAACCGTTCCGGCTCATGTCTTTCAGACATTCGCTAAGCACAATATGCTAATCCCAAACTTACCCGCTCCACTGCCGGTCCAGTGGCTAAAGAAGCTCGGGATACATGACATACTCGGCGCTGTCAAAGTAGAAGAATGGGATTACCTTCACACAGGCATCTACATTGACGAGATGGCGCGCTCTGGCCTTGCCGGCCCCTCCGGCTCCCTCACAGTCGGAATGGCTTTTGGCGTCCCCCCTCTGATCAAGTTCGGCAGTCCAGAGCTACAATCACGATTCCTCCCAGACCTTCTCACCGGCAAAAAGAGAGCCTGCATCGCCATCACCGAACCCACCGCCGGCAGTGACGTAGCCAACATCTCCACCACCGCTACCAAATCATCCGACGGCCAATCCTACATCGTCAGCGGCACCAAAAAATGGATCACAAACGGCATCTGGTCCGACTACGCCTGCATGGCAGTCCGCACAGGGTCCCCCGATTCCGGTCCCGCAGGCCTTTCCCTCCTCGTGGTCCCGCTTAAAAACCACCCGGGCGTAACAATGCGCCGCCTGAAGCCCTCCGGCCAAATCACCGCCGGCACCACCTTCATCAATCTCGACGATGTTCATGTCCCAGTCTCAAACCTAATCGGCACCGAAGGTCTCGGCATGAAATACATAATGATGAATTTCAACCACGAACGCCTCACCATGGCCGTCGGCGCCACCCGCCAAGCCCGCATAGCATTGAGCGCCGCATTCGAGTACTGCCTGACACGCGAAGCTTTCGGGAAATCCCTCATTGAGCAACCAGTCGTGCGTCACCGCCTCGCCAAAGCGGGCGCAGAACTCGAAAGCATGAGTGCCTGGGTCGAGCAGTTCCTCTACCAGATGGTCCATCTCCCGCCCAAGGAAGCAGACACCAGGCTCGGCGGTCTGACGGCACTGGCGAAAGCGAAAGCGGGCTTGGTCCTGAACGAGTGTGCGCAATGCGCGGTCCTGCTGTTTGGTGGGAATGGATTTACGACCACGGGTCAAGGGGAGATTGCCGAGAGGATCTATCGCGAGGTCATGGGGATGAGGATTCCGGGTGGGAGTGAGGACGTCTTGCTCGACCTGGCGGTGAGGCAGTTGGTTAGGAATTATCAGCGTCACACGGAGAAGATCATGGAGAGGCCGAGGGGGGGCGCGAAGTTGTAGTGCTACGATCATGAGCTTATGGTGGCGAGGCACAGGATACGGAATGCGGAATGGAACAGGTTACGGCGTATGATTGGCATGAAATGATGAGAATGAATGGGCCGGTGGCATATTCATAGACGCACGACTTATTCGAATGAAGACACATGGTGGCTTGACTGCAATAGTTGCGAACGAAAGATCGACTGGCACGCACACTGCCTTGATTGAAAGAGTTTGTCCTCGTATTACGAAGTCCATCACATGAACGACTCGAGAAGCAGACAACCATCATCCACTGATGAGGTCTCTGAACGCCTCCTGCGCCTACGCTATGCTATGTTACGTTATGCTTCCGTCAAAACAAGGACTAACGCCGGCTAAGATGCTGCATGCTGTGGCCTGCTTAGTCCCCCAATGGTGGCCCGAGTTGCTGAGTTCGCTCCTGGTGCGAGAGGAGCCCGCGAAGGTTGGTTTGTGTGGGTTCTGATGATGGTGAATTATCACACTACAGAACGCCTCGTTTCGCTCTTGGTCCTCGAAAAGGTCAGAATGATTCAAGCGTGCACCCGCGGATCAAGACCCCATCCATCTTCCATGTCAGGCGCCTTGTTGCTCGCTCGTTGCAAATCCGATAGTCTTTCATATCGGATTCGTCATTCCAGGACTCGGTACTGCCATTAGCATTCCATCCGAACCCCTCGGCGGCGTGACCCCCAATTCTTGTTTCAGCATTGGCGTTACCATATCATGTTGCTCACCAACCCTCGGAGTACTTCTGCTTCCTTGGCTCCCGCTCCCTCCTGCAAGACCACCACGAGTACTCCCACTGCCGCTGCCTCCTGCACCCAATCCGCGCTTCATCATCTTCCCCAGTAACCCCACCATCTCCGCCGCATCTTCAAAGCTCTCGTCGTCCATACCTTCTTGGGCGTTGTAGACATCTGCGATGGTTCGTTTGGCTAGACGACGCGATTGCTCCTTCTCGTGCAGGCAATCGTACAGATATGCTACATATTCAAGCTTGACCGAAAGTCGGACGGGATGGCTACCTGGGAGCAGGCTTTCGGCGAGGTCAGAGGCGGTAATGAAGGCAGAGGTTGCAATAAGAGTGTAGTCAGCCGATGGAAGAATGAAGTCGCCAGAGTTTGATGCCGTGGGAGGTGGGGGAGGAAGACCGGGTGGGCCGCCTCCCACAGGTGCGCCTATGTTTGTTGGAGAGCGTCGACGAGGCGGAGAACGGGTGATGGAGTCGCGGTTGGTCACCTTCGATTTGCCGCTTGAGACTCTTGGTGAAAGTGGTTCGGGAAACAGCGGAAATGGTCCGGAAGCTTGGTTGATGGAAGGCTTGTTGTGAAATAGGACGAAGATGTGGTAGAAGGATGCCCGCAACTTGTACGACAGGACCTTCAGCTCAACATAGTGACCGACCATTGGCAGGATGTACTGTTCGGTCATCACGAGTCCCTCTCTCGACAGCCATAGTATGTGATGATAGAGCTGCTGGACTAAACGTGTGTCTCTGGTAGGGTCTAGCCGACGTTGTTTTCGAGCTCGAAGAAGTTTTTTGGATAAGATGACGGATAGTCCAAGCACTTTGTAGAGCATAGACGATAGGTAGGGATTCTCGAGGCTGGTGTGCTTGGCAAAGTGGCCCAGAAATTTTTGGTCAACTTCTGACGATGCCATCCAGAGAGCAAATTCAGGCGGCTCATCCGAAGCGGGCCACTGCCGAGACAAGGTAGTTAGTTCTGTGGTCATCTTTTTCTCATGGGCAGACGCGAGACGTGATTGGCGGGCCATGATGAAATTGACCAGGACATGACAAAAGGAGAAAATGATCGGGTGGATGACAATCGCCATTGATATAAGCGTACTACAAGGAGCGATAACAATAGAAGAAATTTTATCCGGCATGCCATCGGAAGGTTTGAAACGTGATCCACACATATGAAACTTGGTGAAGCGCGCTTACATGGGTTTTAAGCGCGCTCGTCTGCTGGCCCGCTCTTAGGACAAGATTGACGCCGATACGCCTTGAAGACTGCTGGAGTCTTACTGCGCGTTAGAGTTGCACTTTCTTCCCTCTCCTCAACTATCAGCTGGTTGTAAAGGGACAGTGGCGGTAAAGGTGCGCAATGGGCGTTGTCGGTGTTTCAAATGGACCTTGCAAGACAACTTGTGAATCAGCCCGGCAGGAGCGTTGAGAAGATCGGTGGACGAGTCAACCCGCGGGGTGATCTGGAGGTTTCGACTTGGTGTAGGCAGGCTGTATTCTTGAAAAATTATTGGAATGCCCGTGGATGTTCGAGGCAGGGAAATATGGTGCAGCATATATCGTACAGATTGAGAATATATTCTTCGTGATCGGCTGATATTATAATAGTACAATGGGACGTGATTGCCACGGTATCTTCACTAAATCGTCAGCCCTGCTAGCCTCTCGTAGACAGAGACAGCAGCCGATCAACAAGTACCTTTGCATAAAGTGACTCGAAACCAGTTGCCTTACAGGAACGCAACAGAAAACAAGACGAGAACCACCAACCGACCGAGTTATTTTCTTAAGGCCACCAAACTCCTTTGCCCAACAGACAAATGCCACGAGGGGGTGAGCGTTTAGGAAACGAGGCAGTTGTTGTCCTTATGGAGAGATTGCGAGGCATCCTGCTTTCCAGTCCGTTTGCGCAACAGCGGGACTTTGGGTCTATGTTGATCGCCCAGGCGAGATCTTGAGCAACGACACTCGAGCTTGGTGTTACCCACTCGTGGCCAATTGGTCCGTCCGTGATAGGGACAACAATGGAAAGTCAATAGAATGAGCCAAGGAAGATGACATTGGATCACATTGCAATTTCAATGTCTCTCGGGGCGTTGAATCTGTAAGCAGCGCAGGCGCAATGAAAGTGACAAAAGAATGCAAAATGCAAGACACACGAGGAAATTTTTACACTTTTCTATGTGCTCCGAGAACATGCATTGCAAGGAAGATCTAATGCGAATGGAGAAAGGACAACTGCAGCTTCATGAGCTGTCCAGGAGGGAAATGCAGCTTGGACGCAGGTAGTGCATAAGGTCGATAACGTGTCACTCCCAAGCTGCTAAATCTGCCACCAAGCGATGGCCATCCCTGCTTGGTGGGACTCGGACTGGCATGGCGTGGCACGATCAAAAAGCTTCGAAGTGATTGAGAGCTCTGACAATAGGCGGGAATGGTTGAAACAGCTAAGTTAGTTCGTCATTGTCAGGTAGCAAAAAAATGGTTTGAGAGAAAAGCATCATCACGCTTGCCAGCGTGGCAGTGAAGCTGTCGGTGGCGTCACCGTAAGGCAATGGCCCAAATCTGGTGTGAAAGCGAATCTCCCAAATCACGTCGCAGAGCCAGATGAAGTGGTGCATACTATAGAAGCGTAATATGCCGAACCAGGCGCGCTTCTTGTTCAGCCGAAGCGACGTGAGCAAAGTGGGAGGACGTGGGAGGAATCTGGGTTCGGAAGTTAGTTAAAGATAGGGTTCCTGACAAACGAAATGAACCAAGGATCCAAGCAAGGGTGGCTCACTGTGGCGCATGAAGGGCGAGACACAGACAGCACCCAGTCCCATACTCCAGTTTTATTACTACCCCCCAACCACCTCTGTTTCTCGACGACCTGCACGAGTTGCTGCATCAGCTTAAGGCACGACATCCTCTGCACTTATCCAATCGGATGACCGTCCACTATTTACAGCAAGCCAACGGCACGCCTGCATCACAATCTGCGTTCATCGAGTTATGCATCTCACGATAGCTAAGAAGTGTGGTTGAGCGACCTGAACCGTCTCTTGTTTGTCCGTGCCAACACATCTTTGTGTCCAACATTCAAAAGCGCCTGAAATCCAGTCGGCCAGATGTCAAAATGGGCATGCAGTCTAATTCATCCTAAATAGCCTAACGCTGGGGCGGCTTGATGGAGATCACCGTCATCCAATGGTCCAAGTAGCGGTGAGCTCTCCGCCGTCTGCCACATTTTCATGCCTCTGTCCAGCTCAGCCCAATGCCAAGGAGATGCAGTCTAACCTGGCGTTGTGCTCCTCTACCTTGACATTTGGATGGATGGCTGACTTGCAGCTGGTCTTCCTAGAGATGTGTCTTGAATACGGAGTAGTGGCGGAAAGAATATTCCGTATCCCCGAAACAGCTGGCATACTACGACGAGCCACCAAGCACTCGTCCTAGGGGTCTTAGGATGTCCTGCTCATGCACTGCTTGCTCTTTGGGGCAAGTGAGTTTATTCCTCATTGCAGAGAAAAGGACTATGATACCTGTTTAGACCAAAGACCGTGGCCTCGGAGGACCGATCAATAGCTTACTACGGTATGTCTGACAATACCTTAGGCCAGTGGAATGTGCCGAGTGAGTAAAGTATTTTGGTTACCAGTGCTGAGACCTGGTCTTCCATTTTCGGTCTGGGGAAGAACTCCCACAATCAACGAAGCTGGGGCAGACGGTCTATCCTTGTCAACCGCACATGAGTCTGGTTGTGCAATAATCATATGCATTCCCTGGGCCCGGTTGACAACAGCAAATCTATTGACCATTGCTTCCCAGAAGCCGCGTCATTTCACAGCTCAGAACCAGCATTCACCGCTTCACAAAATTCAAAGGAATCACCAGGGCTCTTGGTTCGAGAAAGCAGGGTAGGGTGTGAACTCACTCCTTGAGGAGAGATTTTGTATTGGTATGGGGGCCATTGCAAGTCTACAATTACTCGCCCTCGAGTTCTGTCGTAAAATTTGACATTTTTTAATTGGTCAGTGCCAGCTACTAACGCCGGCAAGCCTTGATTAGCGCCAGCAACCTTAACCTTAGGTTTCACCCCCAGAGCGTAGCAAGTGTCACATCTCACAATTCGCAGTGCTGGGCTTGTTATTTACCCTCCCCGCAGCAGAGATATAGCAAATCTTGTTTGTTTGGTGTCGTTACTTTGTAATTGGACTTAGCACATATCATAAGAAGGTTCTGTGCATGGCTTTTGATTGGCTCAGCTGAAGTTAAGGATTTCTTGACGCCCGCTCTGTTGGCTAATTTTAAAAAAATGTCAAATTTCCGACAGAATGGTGGATATACGTAGTACTATGTAAGGTACAAGTCGGCAGACATGAAGTTTAACGGGAAAGGGATCAGACTCACCTTTCCCCTTCAAGAAGACCACCCCTACTTAGAGCTGCGCTGTACTTTGTTCTGAGTTCACGAGCACAGCTAATCCGGGACTCATATTTTCAAGCTTTCCGATCAGATGAGTAGTAGTATGCGGCTGTTAATCTGGAGATGCAGTTTGGCATCGTCTTTTGCTCGCACGTGTGGGCTCTAGCCGCATGAATATTGGCTCTCGGGCTGGGGACCTTCATGAGAGGACCTCTCCCTCGGGAACAAGCAGCTGCATAAGTACGCAGCTCTGTATTTGTCTGCCAGATGTCAGTCAGAACCGTCTCCGGTGTTTATCTCATTGTCTTCCTGATGTGTCTCTCTCGTTTTGCGGGGGGCACTTAGTTAAGCGCAGGGAATCCATCCCCTGTATGACGTCGCACATCACTCCCGAAAGGTCGATGTTTTGGCACCATTTACTTATTTGAGACTTGACACTGCTGTCGAGGCCATTCTGCGAGGTGCGGCGTACTGCCGCTTCCCACCATCATGTTCATTCTACAGGCGTTACCGCTGTTGGCCGGATGTGCATGGTCATTTCCGACTGAGCAGATACCCTTGCCTGTGTCCTCACTACAACAACCCTTGACACCACAACGACACCGAGACCGGCCTGCCTTGCGCAAACTACAGGGCAAATTCCTGCATATCACAGGTATGACTTGTGACCGAAACATGAAGACACTGTGTTTTGCGTGTGGTGCGCTAACAAAGCTGCAGATGTCCATCCCGATTTCTTCTACAAAGCCTACTCCTCCATTGACTCCGCTTGCCATAGCGATACAGGAACCGCCGGCATCCTGGGTGCTGAGATGAGTGATTGCGACTCACCAATCACCCTTGTCAATGCAACGTTTCAATGGGTAAAGGATAATCTGAAAGACGAAATCGACTTCGTTATCTGGACAGGTGATTCCGCGCGGCATGACAATGATGAGGACATTCCACGAACGGAAAAGGAGATAGTGGACCTCAATCGGATGGTCGTCCATAAGTTTGTCGAAGTATTTGGCAAAGACGACAACCTCGATGACCCTGACCCCACAAATGATTTCGTGGTCCCGATTGTGCCGACATTCGGAAACAATGACATCCTACCGCACAACATTTTCGAGCCCGGCCCGAACCGATGGACGCGAGACTATGCTGACATATGGCGCAAGTTCATACCAGAGGCTCAAAGACATTCGTTCGCCAGAGGTGGTTGGTTCTTCACCGAAGTCATCCCCGGCAAGTTAGCGATCTTCAGTCTCAATACGATGTACTTCTTTGACTCGAATACAGCGGTTGATGGATGTGACAGCAAGTCAGAACCTGGCTATGAACACATGGAGTGGCTGAGAGTGCAGCTGCAATTCTTGAGGGAAAGAGGTATGAAGGCCATCATGACAGGCCATGTGCCTCCGGCAAGAACATTCAGCAAGCAGAGCTGGGATGAGACCTGCTGGCAGAAATACTCGTTGTGGATGCGGCAGTACAGAGATGTGGTTGTGAGTGGAATATTCGGACACATGAACATCGATCATTTCATGTTTCAGGATGCTTTCGGACTGAAGTATAACCGCCGAGGCCAGTTGCAAGATTTGGAGGCCAGGGAGCGCAATGCAACGGACCCCATGTTGTCGATCCAGTCAAAGGCAGAATATTTGACTGATCTAAGGGAGGGATGGACAAGCATACCGACGCCTCCTTCGGGTATGTCATGTTCGGAGCTTGCTATAGAAACGGATGACGAGCATGTCTTGAAGGACACCAGACGCAAGAAGTCACAGCAAGACAAGGAGAAGAAATTCTTAAAGGATATTGGAGGGAAATGGGCTGAGAGATTCAGCCTATCCCTTGTATCCCCAAGTGTCGTCCCAAACTATTTTCCAACACTGAGAGTCGTTGAATACAACATCACTGGCATGGAGAATGAACATCCTGCGATGGGAAGGTCACAGCCTGCAGCAGTGGAGATTGATGTCGAGCTTCCGAACAATCAAGAGTTTGCACCATTGTCAGCCGCCAGCGTACACGACGTCATGGAGCAGCCAATCCAGGAAGCCAAACACAAAAAGGAAAACAAGAAAAAGAAACATCACCCCAAACCGCCCTTCGAAATGCCCGAACCACCCTCGTCCACCGCCGCACCCGGCCCAGCCTACTCCCCTCAACCCTTCACCCTAATATCCTACACCCAATACTTCGCTAATCTCACATTCCTTAATGACGACTTCAAGACCTCAGGGCGGACCCTGGAAGAATACATCGGTACTTCTCCCTCGGCTAACAAACGAAGTGGGAACCGTGTTCCACATCCCCAGAAATTCACATTCGAGACGGAATATAACACGAAGACTGATAAGCGGTATCGTTTGGCCGACCTGACAGTGAGGAGTTATTTGGATCTTGCCCGGAGGATATCTTGGAATATTAGAACGGATACACCGGAACATCGCGTTTTAGATATATTACCAGATGGCAGAGTGGTTGACGCTCGAGGTAGAGAAGCAGGAGCAGAGATTGGGGATGAAACGGACAACGACGACGACGATCTCCTCTCGACCAGGAAGAGGAAGAAGAAGCATCACAAAAAGAAAGGCAAGAAGGGCGGAAAGGACAGGGACAGGGACGCATTATGGCATACATTCGTCAAGCGCGCATTTGTTATGACCAAGACAGATGAGGATATGGAGGATTTTGATCCTTACACCTACCAAGGAGGTTAGGTAGGTACCTCTGGTTGCGAAAGGCAGGAGTTTTATCGCCAGGCTATGGAGTAGTGTGCTTGGAGGCCGTGTCATTGAATGGCGTTGACGGACACCACGATAGGGGTGCATAGTAAAGGTATTTCGGCATTTTGGGAGAGACAGAAATAGCAATAGGTGCGGTACTCGTATGAAAGACTGAATAGCAAATATGTTAGTTAGTTGTAGTTAAAGTGGGTTGATCTAGTTAAGCATATGGGCACCCTAAGGTCGACGTCTGCCCTCAATCTACACAGAATCCCCCAACTTCTGGCATTGTGATTTTTACCATTTCGGGTTCAATGGCATCGCATGAGGACTTCTACACCCAGTCTTCCTCTCGCCCACTTTCTCAGACGCAGTTTACAAGTCCGCCATTCACATCAGAGACTCCGC
>NW_006916319.1:0-31305 GCF_000464535.1 Endocarpon pusillum Z07020 | reverse complement strand
TGGTCGAGGAACTCCACAGTTGCCACAGTCACCTTTAACACAGCTATCATTCGACCGACCTCCTCCTCTCCTACCGACCCAGTCCGCAGACACACCTCGTCCACTCCCACCAACGCCATCAACACCTATCCTCTCTAACCCCACTCTCCTCTCCGCCCTCGCCTCCACCCACCCCTCCCACGCTCAATCCCTGCAACCCCTAATCACAGCCCTCGACACAAACCTAACCCTCGCCACGCGCCTTCTATCCCTCCAGACCCACCTCACCACCCTCAGAGACCAGACCCAACAGCTCCTCCTCCAGCACACAACCCTATCGACACAGTGGAGACGGAAGCAGGCGAAGATGGATGTCGCGCTGCAGCCGTGGAGTCCGAAGGCTATGTACGCGAGGCTGCTGAGTGGGATTGCAGAGCAGGAGGCTATTATCAGGGCTGTGGAGGAGAGTTTTCTGGAGGATGGGGGCGGTGGGCATCATGGTGGGGCTGCGATGGCTGGAGAGCGCGAGGTGGGGGATTGGATTAGGAGGATCAGAGAGGGGACGGCGGTGCTAGAAAGGAGGAGGGAGAGTAGGGCTAGATGGGATGAAGGGAGAGTTGGGGGGTGGCGGTGATTGATATTGGCGCTTGCTGGACCATGACCGCCGGATGGGTAACCTCGTCTTTGTGGCAGCTACAGCGCGGGTATCACGACAAGAGGGATACACAAATAATATTTCTCCACAAGGACGCAGTAGAGCGCCTACAGTAATTCAGCCCAAAAGGGCAGTTCCTCAAGCAACAATCGATATTGCCGGCCCATAATGCATCACCCTTGATCATTGGCCAGCATGTCCAATGAAGGGAGACAACTCAAATGCTGACTTCAAGTCATGCACGACCCGGGAATGATATCAGACCCATCCAACATGGTCTGACGTGTCTGCAAGACACTAAATCCGCTCCTCAAACTCATACAGCTTTCATTTTGCTCAGCCGAGAAAGCTTTCACGCCAACTCATTACTGGGACTCCGAACCGACCCATTTGCTCTCGTCAACAGGGCTCGGATGAGGCATTGGAAACGGAGCTCGCCCTTCCAGTGTCGAGGGTCTGCCACAAAGAACTTGTATCAATTCTTGTTCTCGCACGACTGTACACGGAGCCGTACTTACCTTTGGTATGGTACCGGAGTTGCCAGGGTAGTCGAGCTCAAAGCGAGGAGAAGACTAACGACGAGGGTGGTGACGGCGAAATGCATGCTTTGAACAGAATTAAATGAGTGAAAGTGCAACTATGTGCGGCAAAGAATGGCAAATAGCGGACCGGCGCTTGTCGAGGAAAGAGACGTCAAAGGAGTGTTGGAGGTTAGAAGAAAGGAAAAGAGCCAGGCAAAGCGTGGTTTTGTACATTCGAACGGCGTCCTCTTTTCAGTCCTCTGATGCAATAATTGCAAATTCTGGCTTCGCATGAAGGTTGACGGTATAATCCTATGTTGGGATAGTGACAGGAGCGCATCAAATATATGTATATGTTCTCCATGCTGAAGTTTCAAAACATGATTGGATGGGGGGCAAGTCTTGCATTGAAACAGAGTCTGCCACATATTCTTCCAGAAGGAATTTCGGTTCTCGGGACATCTTATCATGAACAGACATGACAAATATAAAGATGCAAGTGATATTGATAATTGGTAGCATAGACAGATTCCGTGTAACCAACGACGCTTAGTGACCCATTGGCAGTCTACTTACTCGAAGATGGATTCGATATTGGATCAGCAATGTAGCATTATGAGACTTGGCTGTAACGTTTTCTGGTAATAGAGAGGCTGGAACCAGCTTGGCGACCCCAGAGGCCAGACTCAAGCCAGCGAGGAGGATGCCTGTGAGGATGCCTGTCAAGGAGCAGGAGGAAGAGCTAAAGGAGCTTGTGGTTGACTTTGATGGTAGCAATGAGAGCTCGCCAGGGACTATAAGAACGTACAACCATGAAGGTGTCCAGTCTCCAGACCACCGAGACGAACGCAAGGGCGTGTACATTGTTGTACTTGTCCATGTTGGCCAGATCTTGCATCCATCATGCTGAAACACCCCCGGTTCCCTGGATTCCTGCAGGGGGCAACAGAAGGCCATCTCTCCAAGCACACGCCGCTATTTTCGGACAATCGCAGCCGGACTCACTTCATTCCTCGACTCATTCCTTCCGAGCAGCATGAGTTTTGCAAGGTGGACGCAATTGTCTGGTCTGATGTGCCCTTACTGATTGTGAGGTGATACAAGCGAAGGGTGCGGCCTCGAGGCGTTGACCTCTTGTCCGCATCACATACCAAATGTTGCTCGTCAACTGTCTGGCTGAGCTCAAGGATGGGTATTGTCCAGTGATTTTGTGAAAGCAATAATTGCACAATAGAACATCTGCAAGCATAACGAAGGAGGCAATGAGGTTGGTGGTTAAATAACGAATGTTCGTGCCTAGGCCGGGTTGGGCAATTTCCCCACATGAAATCATCGCTTTTCAGGTTGATGTCTGCCTCACTTGTTCATATTGTTATCGTCGTCATCGTTATCTAGCATCGCCGCGATTATGCTGCTATTCTCTTCTTTTATGATCTTCACCGGTGGTGATAGTAGGTCACTCGGTTAAAATGCCCATTGGCATAGGGTTTGTCTCCTGTGACCTTCTTGCTCGGAATTGGGTTTGGAAAGAGAACAATCTCTGCTCATCCTATTCTCCACGTCACCAAACTGCAATCTTGCATTATAGCTGACGGTCATGACCATGAAGTACTACCTGCTTGTCCAAAATGCTGGGCCTTGTGGATTGATGTTCTTTGGTTCTAACAATGCACCTGTTCGTTGGCCCCAGTCTCATCCACCAACTTCCCACAGATAAAACCCAGGATGGGCCCCCATTTCCAACTCGATACAGGTTACAAATTACAAGTTACAAGTTACAAGTTACATTTGAATACCAACCTGATCCTCTTCTTCGTTCTTTGAGGCTTATCTGCACTCTTTCCGCTCTTCTGTAATATCGTTGTGTGATATTCAGAATTTGTCTTTCCTGCGCCGCCCTTGGCCGTTGGCTTCAGCTTAATGCATAACCCACCTATACCAGGCACGATAAAGGGGAAAGTCTCCCCCAAGGAACCAATTTTAAAGTCAGTCTTGATCATCAACTTACACCACGTTGATAAAGACCCACAACGTCTCTGTTGATCCTCATCATGGGCGTTTGGGCTCGATCGAATGAAGATCGTATTACTGGCGTGCATCCGCCTTCATATTCGGAGCAGTGGCATTCTAGCAACGATGTGATGATTCTAAATCCAGCACTCAAGAAGAAGGAGCTCAGACTATTCGGCTATGAAACAGACTTGGCTATTCACCGGTTCAAGATTCTGGCTGATGTGAAAGTGTCTCCCTATTACGACCCAGACTATAGTCGGCATCTTTCTACAGTAAGACCAGAGAAAGAGGATGGTGCTACCACTCAGACGGCAAAAAATACCTCTTCTACCCGTGTGGGCCTCCCTACCAAGGAGAACGCCGACAGCTCCTATTCTAGCAAGAGCCACTGGCTCCGCTCTTTGAAAAGGAAGCATTTGCGAAAGCGCACGAAAGCGTTGCAAGCCACCGTTACTGAGCTCTCTGCGCCTAAATTCACAGCCATCTCCATCCCCACCAACCCACCAAGATTGCGTAACAGGATCGTCCTGAGCCAAGACACAATCTCCCTCTCTGACCCAACAGGGCGTATCAGTTTTGAGCCCTCTCCCTTCAAAGTCACTCTCGAAACCACCTTACTGGAGGAGCGACCTTACACGATCTGCAGCACCGTTCTCCAAAGATACCCACTCCAGACCGAGCATCAAGACCTTGAATCCACCCTCTCCCGCTTCGAAGTTGTGGACAACGAGACAGGCTATGTATTGAGCCAGAAGCCACCTTCTAGTCTCAGCGGAGCTAGCGAAACCGATTCCGAGCGGATTAGCGGGCACAAATCAAAGAAATCCCGCAAAACCCCTAAGCACGGAAGAGAAATACCAGGCATCAGCAGAGCCACCTGTACAGAACTTCACCCATATCGTGCTTCCCATCTGACCCTCGTCTCCCACCCGATACCCTGCAAGTCCAGCACCGAGCGCCTTTTCGACGCATTGCGAATCTCTGACCCGAAGCTCCTTGTCGGCCGGAGGCTGAGGATACGCTTGAGACCCGCTGTTGCCCTGTGGAGTGCAAGGTCTATGAGGGAGGTATTCGGGTTTGAAGAGGAGGTCAAGGCGTGGCCGGATGCGTATGAAAGGCCCTTGGTTCTGAAGTGCTTGGACGGAGGAGTAGAGGCAGAAGAGGAGGAGGCATATAAGGGTGAAGCGGAGTTTGAGGTTGTGGAGTGAACCGGTGGCAGCGTGAGCGAACGGTGAAGCGACGCATTGAAGAGAGGTGGCGGGAGACGAGCAATAGTTCTTGAAGAGGACTCTGGGAGCATAATCGAGTATGGTAGAACTAGGAAAGGAGGTGAGGTGGTAAGATTTGTCTTAACAATCTAAGAGACAAGTGGAAGATCCGCAAAATGCTCACGAAACACTCTGGTTGATTGCTATGCAATGCCTGCCTTGGGCGGATGTCCGTGCCAAGACTCCCCTTGGCCAACAGCGAGCTCTCCTTCAATCTGATACTATCTTGTACAATCTCCAGGCAGAGACATACAGGCCCTTTCCAGACACTGAAACTGGGTTGACTGCATTTCCCGCCGAGACGTATGATTGAAGACTTTTCTGGCGGCAAACTTAGTAAATGAACCCCGTCACGACACACCAGCTGGTTCTTTCTGCATCACGCAATACTTTTCTATCCACTTCACCAATTCTCCCTTTCACTTTCCTTCGGTCTGTGTCCAACGCTTGGAGAAAGATCTTGAATGGTCGCAATACTTAATGACAGAAAGCAAGAAAGCTCAAATTTGCTGCGAAATGGATACAGCATATTTTTGCTTCCGCCAGGCGAAACCCGCTACTACCTAGGCGCACAAGCCTAACCTTGTTGTGGGTAAAAGCTATCAAATCGCAGGACCCCGTACAAATCTAAAATACTTATAATAAACCTAAGAAACTATCCAGGTTGCTTTAAAGCTTCCAAAATATAGACCGGCATACAAACACTAAAAGGGGTCTTAAACGCAGCAGAAGTGAAGGCAGGTCAGTCTGATTATATCAGATCATATTACGCGACCTTATCTTGGTGTTTCCTTTCCAGCATATGTTCGTACGTCATGCGTCCTTGGTGGCATGAGCTGCCTTTAGTGCTGTTGTAACAGCAAGGCTGTGCTGAGGCAAGGCATGCGGCGAGTCAGCCTTGCTTCAAATTACAGTACATCTCGATCTGCGTGCACAAAACCTTCCACCTGTATTTCTTTCACTTCAAAGTATTGCTGCTCTCCCCGTTCGTGTCGAATTGGGTGTCATCGGTCTCAAGGTCATGGAGCGACATAGCTGGTCTCTCGAAATGACCGCCAACGACATTGGCAAAAAGAGACATGTTTTTTTAGATGAGGAGGACACAGAAAGAGGCTGCAAACGTGTTTGCGTGGAACACTCCCGGCACCCCGTAGGGTTTGATGTATCGTCAGACTTGAGCAATCCCATCCCACCTCAGGAAGCCAAACTCGGCACCATACATCCCTATTTTCCGTCTACCGAGACGGCGTCGGAGCTGACCAACAGCTTCGACGTTCACTCTCCGGCACCATTCAGGATGGAGCCTTCCTTTTCTGATACAGCTCATCTGCTTTCCAACGGCGGCGAAGTTCTCGAAACTGGTCACAGCGTAGCTGACGTTGAGTTGACATCCCTTGCCAACATGCTGTTCATGTATCCAGATACTGGAACCGCTGCACAGACTCTAGTCTCCGGGCCAAATACTGCTGTGTTAATGAATATGAGTCAACACAACAACGATGAGGACCCATTGACTCCTCTCAACCCGCCTGGTTACCAAATTCAACAACTAAACGACCTTGAATCCAGTTGGGGGACTGATTTTTGTAACCTAAATACTGACTTCTGGGTCGAATCTGCAGCATCTTTTGGTCATCAACTCGATTTGAGTCTACTACAGTATTTGCCACCAATTCAAAGCCAAGCCGTTGGGATGACTTGCTTTCCGACCAATGCCGAGAACAGTACTCTCGTGGCGGGTATCAAGACGGGTCTCTCAGCAGAGTGGCCATACATGAACAACGGAGTGAATCTTTTAGAATCAGAATTGACTACGAATGTGGAGATGCAGAGCGAACTCCAAAGTCCAGCAACCTCAGAGTCCAGCATGTTGGCTTCGAATAGTGGTAAGCTAGGGAGGCCTTCGGGGCCCAGTGGAGTTATAAGTCCCTTCTCTAATCCTTTCACAGTACCTGATGCCTGTGATGAAGTGCCGGATTCAGACTCCGTTGTGGAGCTCTCTGCTGCTCCCAAGTATGATGCCTGCTTTGGAGTGGTAAGTTAATGAGTATTAACAAGCGACTGATGAGTGTTGGTAACGTTGCCGCAGGTGATGGCAACTGCGACGTCCTCTTTCAAAAGTAGTTCCGGCACGCAGCAAGTTCCAGTGAGCATCACAGCTTGTGCAGACATGCTGAAGCTTTCCTTCCAAAATTCGAACAAATATGCGGGCCTTATAACCTGCCCAGCATTGAGTACGCTCTTAAATGACTGGTGCATCCAACTCAGCGCAACATTGATAGCACCGAATGAAAAGTCGGACCAGGTTTCAAAGAAGGCCAAGGTGCGCAACTCCTGTGTATCGCGAAAATGCCCTGTGCGGATCATAGTCTACGGCCTTTCTAGTGAACGAGTCGCGGTGGGGAACTTGCTTTCAGGTGCCGGACTCTATCTTCAACATCCATCGACCAGCGAGTACGACAGACATGTGAAATATACCAACCCACATTACCTACTCCGTCCGGGATCTGATATGCCAAAATTGGAGCAATTATCAATATCCTCAGACAGCGGAAGTCCCAAATCATCAGAGTTTCTGGACGAGATGAATAAATGCCGTTTCCTACCTGTCTTTGACCTCGCAGATGATGTTGGGAGTTCGTCGACAGCCGAACCTAGTTGTCGGCTCCGCTCCACTCTGAAAGAGTACGAATCATCTTTCATAATTGATAGAGTTTGATTACTGTACTGACAAGAGCAGACATCAACTTACAGCTCTGGCTATGATGATAGAGAAGGAAGAGGGTATCCTGAAAGGATCCAAGTTTCCGTCACTTTGGGAATTATCATCATGTCCCGATGCAACTATGAAGCAAGTATTGTAAGTACGAAACCAACGAACATATCCTAACATGATCTGCACAGATATCGACACAAGATAACCGGAGCCCATGAGATTTCTCCAAGGCCAGTGTACGGTGGAATACTTGCTGATGTTAGTGTGACCCTCCCTGACACGGATTGGTCCATAGACTTACTTCAAGTTTAGGAGATGGGTCTTGGAAAGACATTGAGTGTCTTGGCCCTAATATGTTGGTCGTTGGATTCTCTAGCCAGCGAGCTTATTGCATCAAATGACGAGGAGTCTTGGGGAACTTTGATTGTCGCACCTAAATCAAGTATGTTAAGCCGCGACCCGAAAGACAGCACGCGTATGCTAAGGATCTTCAGCAATCAGTGGCTGGCAAGAGCAAATTAAGAAGTTTGAATACTCTGGGAACGCTGCCTGCAATGATTTAACGATGCTTTAGGCACATTCATCTTGGACAACTGAGAGCAGTAATCTACCACGGATGCGAACGGAAATGCCTATCCAAGAAGCTAAAGAATTTTGACGTGGTTCTCACAACGTACGAAACAATGAGGTCCGAGTGGACTGCGAAAGGGGCACTTTACCTGGAACGATGGCACCGTATTGTCCTTGATGAGGGTTAGCATGATATCCCTACATTGACAATGGCTAAGAATGCAGCTGACGTGGCACCCAGCTCACCACATTCGCACAAGGTCATCTCAGGCTTTCCAAGCCGCGTGCGCAATAGACGCCCAGCATCGCTGGTGTCTAACTGGCACACCCATACACAATTCGCTGGATGACTACGGCGCTTTGCTGAGCTTCGTTGGGGTGCAGCCATTCGCAGACAAAGCTGCCTTTGATTTTTGGATAGCTAAACCAATCAAGCAAAACCAACCACACGGCCTACGGAGGCTTGAAGATTTGGTCCGTGCAACATGTCTGAGGCGCAAAAAGTCGCTGAACAAAGGCCTACTTGAGCTGCCTCAACGATCTGAAAAGATTGAATGGATTATGCTGTCTCCGGAGGACAGAGAGCTGTACGAGTTCTTCAAAATGAAGACAGCCAAGATTGCATCTCAACTCTCGCGGCGTCACCCTGGTGCACCCAAAGTCGACCATCGAAAGGACACCAACATTTTAACTCTCATCGGCTTCTTGCGGCGGATTTGTGACCATGGGGAGCATCTCCTTCCCACGTCAGCTCTCGAAGCCTGGAAAAGCAGAGACAACGGATCTGTTGACTGGCAAATGATGCGCGTCTGCAGAGCCAGGTGCGACATGTGTGGGGGTTTTTTAGATGAAATCGAGGCACCTGCGTCGATAGATTTCGAGCTTCATTGTCAACATTCCATATGCCCGGGATGTGCCATTCGAAGCCAGGAATGTGGAGCAGACGATGGTCCAGCTTGTCCAAAGTGCATAAAACAGATCGTCAGCGAAGGAGACAGCACAGTTTCCCAAGTACCCGGAACATTCGTCCGACCATCCGCCAAAGTCAATGTATTGATGCGAAATCTTCGTCAGGAACAGTTTTCGGAAAATGAGGGCGATCAAAACCTACCTAGAAAGAGGTATTCAACGTCAAATAGCTTTTAGAGAGTCGTAACACTAATCTGCACATGAGTAGTTTAGTTTTCAGTTTCTGGACCAAAATGCTGGATATAGTCCAGCGCCACCTTGAACTGAACGGGTTTATCTTTCGACGGATAGACGGCCAGTCCTCCCTTCAAGAGCGGCGGAAGGCAATGTGCCAGTTCAACGATGACCCCAAGTGCACTGTGATGTTGGCGAGTATCGGTAGTGCAGGAGAAGGGTACGTCGCCTGTCTTGGACTATGATATTTATGTCCCTGTTTCGCTCATAGGCACACTTGTAGGGTCGATCTCACGGCGGCGAATCATGTGCACCTGCTTGAGCCTCAATGGAATCCAATGGCTGAAGCTCAAGCCGTGGACAGAGTGCATAGAATAGGGCAAACTCGGGAAGTGCTAACGACCAGATACATAACTCGTGACTCAATAGAAACCGTAAGTCGGCCACCGCCCTTTGGCGACGTTGCACTCGGTACACGGTACACGGGGAATGTGGCTGACAAGTAACAGTATGTCCAGTGGATTCAGCAGGACAAAATACGACTCATCAACCAATCGCTAGATTCTGCCAACGTCTCGCAAGTGGAGATCGACGAGCAACAGTTGAAGGTCCGTAACATCTCATTGCAAGCCTCAACGTGTTAGACGGAACTAATACAAAGCGCAGAAGCTACAGCTCAACGTGGATTGCACGCAGAATGGTGAGATGGGAGCACAGGAATCGATATCTGTATAAAGACTAACGATCGCAGGTTACAACCCAAGCTGATCCCCGGGTGGGCCCTCGTTGCTTTAATCCTGTCCTGTCAAATAGTTTTATCGGGTGATGTTGCACGATAGAATTAGAGAATCTCAAAGCAGCAATTCTACATATATTCCGGCGGACAAATTCCGTTTTCCCTGTCCAGTTTCACCTTCTGAATCAGCTCGTCCCACGACATCCCAAGCCACTTGGCTATTCCTTTTGCCCCTTTCTCTTCTGAGATCTTTAACTTGGAGTTTCCAGCTTTAACTTCTGGATCTGCTCCTTGGTATAGGAGAAATCTCATTAGTTCCGCTGCTTGAGGCGAATTTTGCCGAGCTGCATGGTGAAGAGGTGTCAGACCCCAACCACCTCTTCTAAAATCAGTGTTCGCCCCATAGTCAAGTAACACCTTTGCAAGGGCACGTGAACAAGTTGTATCTGCGACACATATGAGCAAATCCCCCAGAGACTCTATGTTATTTAAGTCTGAGTTCGACTTTCCCACTTTCAAGCCGGCCCAAATTGAGCAAAGAACTTTCTCTCTATCTGGACTTCCAGCTGTAGCACTGATCACCTTTAGCCACATGTGTCGTACAACTTGAGATCTAACATACTTGCCATGTGTGGTGGTACTAAATGCGGCGAGGAGGTATTTCTCGCACTCTTGGAACATTTCTATAGATCCCATCTCTAAAAGTGCCACCAGGACGAATTTCCAAGCACTAAGGTGAAATTTATCCTCTTGTACTTCACTGTCAATCCGAGATAGAAACCATCTCAACGTTTCAAAGTTCGTACCCCTTATTGACTCAATCAAGAAGTCCGGGTATGTGCTTATCCTATTGCTATCAGCGATGCATATCAACTGGACCATGGCAGCAGATCCGGAGGAGGCAGCTAGTTTTCCTAGTTCTTTTTGGACAGAGGAGTCGAGCTTGTTGAAATGATGCAGAACACTCTTCACCGCCTCAACTCTGTCTAATCCAACGAGATCGAACAAGAGAGGCTGTATATCATCTGCGTCAAGATCATTCGGCAACAAATTGTTGTGCGATTGTGCTTCCTGGTGGTAAGAATCCAGATGTTCGTCCCTCATTCTCCGGGAGAGAAATCCCGTCTCTGCATATTCGCATGACGGCACGGCGCACTTCCAAGGACGGTCATGGTGCCTAACGTGTGAGTCTCTGAGGGACTTCGTAGGGAAGCCATAGCGAAGAAACGAGCATCCTAAAAACCCGCACTTGAAAGGGCGTCGTCCGTAGTGTCGTTCCAACAGCAGGCAGGAGCAATGGTCCGCATGTTTCTTGGTTCTGCACAATGATTCCTCGAATTGCTCATAGATGGATATGGATACATGACAGGTTGTCAGGGGGTCGAAGCATATCCATAAATCTCCTGTCCGATTTAAGAAAAAGCAGATTGCACGGCCATCAGGACATCTTACCTTTGCTCATATGATAATCAGAACTGGAGCATCGCCAACGAAACTGAGCTACATGACATAGCATTGTGTGTAGTTCCGGCCACTGGTCTTTGAATTTTTCCAGCTGCGGCTGGTCGGACTGACCAGCCAGCTCGATGCTGCCGCTAAAGTCGCTGTTGGATCTTTCTATCGCAAGGCATTCAAGCGCGGAGATCAGTTTGGTTGACAGAGACTTTGACCCATTCAGGCTAATGTAACGCTTGACAAGCTCTGACCACATAGTTACGGCAAAGTTGTGTAACCGGTATTTACCAGAGATTATATTATCCGCAACCTCGTCATCTGTAATCCGCGGATCAAAGTGACTTTGGAGAAGGTACCAGATGCAGCATTTGGCAAGGCTAAGAGTCGCTTCTGTGTTGTCGATACTGCCGTCGACCCGTGGGTTGAATATGTATCTATGGAAATCAGCCAATAATATTCGTTTTTTGGATTTTCGCAACAAAGCGACATACTCTTTGACTGTAAAGTGAACAAACTGGACGTATTCATCAACCACTTCCACAATTGGCCCGCAGAGTTCGACAATATTTAAACTGCATGGTACCCGCACAATGCCGTCCACATTTTCGACGTCGACCATCAGGGCTTGTTCTAGTTCTTGAATCGTCAGAGGTGTTGGAGAGCAACCGACCCATCCCAATATATTTCGTCTTTGATTTTTCGCCTTGACAGAAGGTAGATTGTTAATTCTTGAGAGGATCCGGGCGTAACTGTTACTTGGAGTCAGGCATGTAAATTATGGTAACCCAAATTCCCAAGTCCTTACGCGGCATCTAGATCCTCTGGCAGTACTCTCAATTCCTCTCGAATAGATTGAACGTCGGTCAAAAGTTCAATGCTGCTCCAAAGGACCTTCGCATATAGGAACATGCCTTCCCGGGTCAGCCAGAGCTAATATAGTAAGACCTGATCTGAGAAAAACATACCCTTTGCATTGGCCGCAATTGGGGCCAGTAATCCCTCGATCTCAGCCCTTTCCTTGGAAAGGAAGTTTCGAGTTTCGAACCACCTTTGGCTCTGACGAGTTATGAAGGCCTGAATGCTGCCGGCGTTGCGGTTGTCCACACGAATCGACGTGGATGCCGAGCCAAGGATTGCTATTATATCAGCTTCTGGTCTGCAGCTTATCAGGATCTTTGTCTCCTCGCAGTTCTTGGACAGTTCGAGAAGTTGCCGGAACAGTCTTCCGCGCTCAATCTCATGAATCTCATCTCCGCCGTCAATGATGATATATACCGGTCCGGCACATTTGAGAAGCGTTGTCAGGAGACTGACAGCAACAGTGATACTGTTCTTGAGATCTGCTCGACTCGATTGGCAAAGTGCAGCTTGCAGATCGTCATCGTCGGACGCGAGTTGGAATATCAAGGAGTGTAATATTGATAAGGCGGATGTGCTGCTGAAGACATGGCTAAGGAAGGCAAATATTGCCCGCCCAGTGGTTTTAGCCTTGCTGATGACGGTTCCAGCCAAAAATGTTTTTCCTGTCATTGTGATTAGAGATAGCCAATGACTCTCATGATTGGGCTTTGACCGACCTGCTCCGGGAATTCCTTGGAGCCAGACTATTTTCGTTGAGACATCTGCAAAGTCCAGCCATTTTGCGAATGTTGGGTCTCTCAATAGCCACTTGCCAGTCCCTTCACAAATGCGGCCATAGAGCCAATCCAACTTATCGTCATAGGATTTTGGTGATATACCAGTCTTGATGATGTTGTACTCCTGCTGCCTGTTGGACCTGTCCATCTTCTCGAAGTGCTCTAGTGCTCGGAGACGAGCATCGCGCTCTTCTCGAATGTGCTCCATACGGAATTCATTCCTCATGAGGGCAGTGTGTCGTCCAATATTTGTTATCACTAGTTTAATTCTATCTCTCTGTTTGGGCCACAATGATTCGAAGACGTATCGCCACCCTTAAGAGCCCAGATTGTCAAAAGACCATGCAAACAAAATCGCACCTTAGTCGCTATGGGAGGAACTTACTAGGCTTACTGAAGAACTGCAAGGCAACAAGGTAGAAGTCGAGGATGTCCTGGAAAAAGAGTACCAAAACGTCCTTAAGCTGTACATTGTGTGCAAATAGCTGGTTGACTTCTTTGAATTCGGGGAGGAGCCCGCCAATCTCCTCTGTCGTATTGATGATTGCGTCGAACGACTGCTTCAAAGTGCTGGTCCACTGGATTAGCAACTTGATCGGGCCCCATATGAGTGCGAGAACATTTGGCTTTGTCTGGACGAATGTGTCTATGGCACCGGAGTACTCCCTGAGTCGTTCAAGGTACGGCTCGATTTTGGACAGATGACGGAGGTGGCCATTTTTTGCCTGTTCCTCCTGGAGCTTGTCAGTGGCATCGTATACTTCGTCAATAGACGTCGTTTTCAATATTTCATTGTAGAGCTTGGTGTCACTGAGCTTGTCCTTGAAATCATGTATCACGCTTTGGAAGGCTGCTTGAACTGGGTCAATGGGGGCCGCCATGATCACATTCAAAGTCGTTGGCAGAAACAAAATTCATATGACGGGAGATGAGTTTGAGAGTGGCGTCGTCCAGAAGGCAACCAGGCTGTGGCGCAGCCGCATGTCACAGCCATAACCTTTTTCTCCTCTTCCTTTTTGGTTTAGATCCTCGCAGAAGAGTTGACCTCCTCTTTACCGTCTAAGCCAGTAGATTACAACTAATCTCCTTTTGTTACATGCTTGAAACTCTCAAGCTCTCTTCCTTTCAATTTTTATGTATAGTGAGGTAATGGCATTCGCTGCAGAGTGGGCATAACTATTGTCAGGCTGGTGCGCCCCTACTATGATGGAAATTAGGACTAACTTAGTTAGGCCGGATTGACAAAGACCTTCAAAGCTTCAATTCTTTAATCGCAAAAAGCGTACGACTGTAGTCTATATTACCTCCATCAATTCCACCTTTCAATCATGTCAGCAAATTCCTTGCCAGCCTTGCCTGCAGAAATCTTGCTGGAAATACAAAGCTACTTAAGCTATGGATCACGTCTGGCCTTAGGACTCACCTGCCGTGATCTGTATGCCAAAATCGAAGACCCCAACCGAAACATCAAGACAAGTTCCTGTGTACCGTCTTCTGACAGGTCGAAAAATAAAGCCTATAGCATGGCAGACCTCCTCGAAATAGAACGATGGCCAGAGTACAACGCAGCAGAGTTCGAGCCAGCGGAGTCCAGGCAGCCAGTTGACCAACTAGACTTCTTCGCATGTCATCTTTGCCTGAAAATCCGCTCTGCCGGCCAATTCTCCAACGCCATGATGAAGGGTAAACGCGGAAAACTTGGACAGGGTACCATAGCGGAAAGAATGCAGCGCTTTTGCATAACATGTGGGGTTTCACATCAAAGATATCGGCGAGGAACATATCTCCAGTTTGGAGGAGCGCTCGGAGGGCACGGGTTCGTGTGCAGTGAATGTAATAAATTCGAGCAAGTTCGATACGGGTGCGAGGTCCAGGCGGCCGAGAAAATTTGTGCTTCTTGCTACGATCGTGGCTGTAAAGGATATGAACCGTGGGATCCCTTTTATATTTCGCCTGACTGTATGGATTGGCGAGACCTTCTTGAATGATGTACAGCTTCAGTATCAAATTGCTACAACGGGGAGGTTTCTTGATTATTTTGCTCGGCTTGATGGCTTCCCACTGGACTCAACTCTGCGGGACTATTGCGGACACATTCTGCTAAACCTGGATCGGACCAACAGGCATAGACCACGGTAACTGTGATGAGGCACTTCCTCCATTGGTCATATTACACCCATTTCGCGTCAGCATTCCAATGGCACTGGCTTTGTCTTCCCGATCCTGCCGAGAAAGTCGACCTCCCCAGGATCAAAGCAAACTCGTAGTCAGCTTCAGCGCAGCTACGCAGAGGTCCCTGTTATTGCGATGCGGCATTCGTCCGCTGGTCAGATGATACCCCTTCAGGCGGGAACTTTGCCTGGCAGTCGAACTAGACTGCATCTCTATACAGCTGAGGGGAAGGGGGGTTTGTGTCACATAGTACTTTGTCCGTTTGCCTTGTCACATTCAATGACACTGTGAACACTGCCACTAACTCGGCTGCTCTGGCATCGCAAGTTACACTAGATTGACTGTCGTCACACGATGCCTCTCAGGGTGGCCAGGCCCTCGTCAGCGCTTACCGCAAAAACCCACCCAAGCGGGCACTGCCTGTGAATCGTCCTCTGCAGGATGCTGTCCCCAAGTTCTCGTGTAGAGGGTTGTATCAATTTCCACATCATGATGGAGAATAGAGGCAGATGACAGGGAAGAGAGCGAAGGTATGGGCTCTAGGCTCGTGGAGCTGCAGTCCAATGTTGTCATCTGTCCAATAAATAGTAGCAGAAAAAGATTTAACAAATAATGAAAGTGAGAAAAAACATCAAAAGGTAGATATTTCTAAAAGCTAACCAAAATTTTAGTTATTTTGAAGGGGCTAGGACTAGTTCAAAGGCTTTAAGGTCCACGAACTGGGCACCTGAACCTCGTCATTTAAACTTGACAGAAACTGCACAACAGTTAGGTCACGATTCATGATTGGCCCATTGGGGTGGAAGGAAAACATGACTGAACAAGATCTGAGCAGTCTGAGCAAATGGGTGAGCAAGATGAGCAGAGGGTGAGTCGAGGATGGATAGCGCTTGAGCAAAAGCGGCGGTACTGACTAACCAGATAAAGGTCTCACCCCCAAAATCTTATCTCCAATTACCTCCGTAACCAAGACTTCTTGTCAACACCTCCTCCAGTCTCTCGATCACAACACCTCAACCACCTTTACCCATGGACTATCAAAACCGCGCGGGCTCCAAATTCGGCGGTGGCGGTGTCGCCTCCCAAAGCGCTACCAACGCGGACCGCCGCGAACGACTGCGCAAACTCGCCCTCGAAACCATCGACTTAGATAAAGACCCCTACTTCTTCAAGAACCACGTCGGCTCCTTCGAATGCAGGCTGTGTCTCACCGTTCACCAAAATGACGGCTCCTACCTTGCGCACACCCAGGGCCGAAAACATCAAACCAACCTCGCCAGGCGCGCGGCCAGGGAGCAGAAGGAGGCCAAGGATGGAGCGGCAGCGCTCGGGGGAATGACGATGGGCGGTGTGGCGGTCAGGAAGAACGTGGTTAAGATCGGGCGGCCGGGGTACAAGATCACCAAGACGAGGGATCCGTTTACGAGACAGCATGGACTTTTGTTTCAGCTTCAATACCCCGAGATCTCGCCCGGTGTGGAGCCGCGAGTAAGATTCATGAGCGCTTACGAGCAGAAGGTTGATGATCCCCCGGATAAGAATTTCCAGTACCTCCTCATCGCAGCCGAGCCGTATGAGACTTGTGGGTTTAAGTTGCAGGCTAGGGAGGTGGATCGACGCGAGGATAAGTTCTGGACTTGGTGGGATAATGATAGTAGGGAGTTTTGGTGTCAGGTTATGTTTAAGACGGAGCGGGATGAGAGGTACTCGAATGTGCCGGGGCTGGCTCCGAGTGCATCGAGGAGGTGATTTTGTAATGTGTATTACATTACGGGACTTTTTGCCTCTGCGAGCATTGCAGGCGTCTGGAAGGCAGACCGCTCCAGCAGGGGGGTTTCCATAAGCATTGGGCACTCTGCCACACAATTTTCCAGTTCTTTATGAAACCAGCGTCTTGCTTCTTCAGGCTTGCTATCAGTCAATCATAAGAGTGATCCAGGACGCCATCGCTATGCCATCGATTCTAGCACTTTTTATGATTCCTGTTTCGCTGCCTCTCCTCCTGTGCCATTACCGGCCTGCTGCTGCAATTGCTCTGGCTGCTGTATTTGCTCCGGCTGCTGCTCCTGCTGTAGTTCTTGCTGCTGCACAACCGCCCGATCATCAAACAGGTCCCCGAACTCCCGCAAACTAAAGTCGCGATCCACCAAGGTCTCCGCCGCCCGCTGGTAATCCTCCTGTGCTTTCCTATTCTTCCATCCACTACCCGGCACATACTGCTTGTCGTTGCCATTCTGCTGCCCGCCCATCATCTCTCCAGCCCCATCCGTCCCATTCACGCTCACATTCACACTGTCGAAAGCCCCCGCTCCGTCGCCATTACCCATTCCACCCATCTCTACCGACTCGTCCGGCTCAGTTGCTACCCGTTGTGAAGTAGACTGTGATTGTGGGGGTGACAGTTCGCCTGGCGCGGTTGCATTGAGGTGATTGTTCTTAGGTGTTGAGGGTCGGTCGGAGGAGGGGAAGAGGTCTTGATCTTCGTCTTCGTTGTAAAGATTTTGATCTGAGTCGTGCTCGTCTTCATTGGACGGGGTGGAGAGCATGGAGGAGTCGGGGTCGTTGTCTTCGGTTAGGAAGGGGATGTCAAAATCAGTTTGTATACGTGTTTTGTAGAGCGGGTGGTGAAGGGCTGTATACTCACCCGACATGTTTGATACCAAGCAAGTGAATGTGATGTGTTCAAAGCGGATAGAGTCGGGCAAATAATGTGAAATGAGTGTGTTTGAGTGGTAGGTCAAGCTGGGTGTGGGTTGAAGGGTACCATAGCAGGCATCTATCCACGATCTAATCTTATCTTATCTAATCTAATCTAGCAACGGATTATAACATTCTGTCATGTGTTGCGACCTTTGTCAACCACCTTCAGGGTCGGAAAGGCATTGGTATAAGCAAAAGTCACAGCATACCATGGCAACAGCCTCATCGTCTCTGACAACCTCTTCCATGTTCACGTTCCCTCCCACTTACTCCTTCCCACCTTTCTTTAGCCCACAACCAAACGCTCAGACTCGCTCAGCTCAACTCTCCAAATGGTCGTCCCTGGTCCAATCGTACTGCCGCCACCACCGTATATTCAAGCTTCTCCTCTCAGATGCCCTCGAATCGCCTCTCTTCCACAATTCGAAGCTAAAGCGTCGCCTCTCAGCACATGACGCTAAAGCAGTTGTCGATTACATGACCAGTAAGGAGGGTGATAATCGCGCTGAGTGGATCGGACCGGCTACCGAGAAAGCAAGCGCGTGGATCTGGTGGCGTAGACCGGAGGAATGGGCTGGGGTGTTGGAGGCTTGGGTTGATGGGACGGGTCAGAAGGGAACGGTGCTGACGCTGTACGAATTAGTAGAGGGTGAGGCGACGGAAAGTCAGGAATTTCATGGAATGGACATGGAGGTACTGAGGAAGAGTCTGGGGACTCTGGTCAAGAAAGGAAAGGCGCAGGTGTTTGGAGGAGAGGGGCAAGAAGGAGTCAAGTTCTTTTGAATCGATGCTCTTTAATTGCAAACCTCACTGCCTACCTAGCATCACTCCAACACTGGACGGCACACCGAAGATACGCCTACGCTATGCAAAACCCAGCTCTCTTCAAACATTGTGGAGCAAAACCCCTTCTCGAGGAGCGGGCTGGTACCACAGTACGAGGATCAGCGAAGCTCATGAGGACCAACTGGCAGGATCTTCTGCGCCATAGCCGATTCAATCAACCACTCCGATCGCACAATTCTGGGGATCTTCCTGCTTCTCTCAGCCATGTGTCGGAACCTGGACCAGAGGCGTTCCTGGTCTTGGCCGCTGATCAAAAAGACTTCTGCCTGGGTTGCCTCCTCTGCCGTACTTGTTTCACTATCCGCTCGTCGTGACGGCACCATTGTCCCGGGTCTTCCTCGATACATATTACATTGACCTCCATTGGCTTCGATGATGGACTTGTATGTGTCGAAACCTCCATTGATAATCTCCACGCAGTATATCGTGCGACCTTCAAATAGCTTGTTGTGGTTCTCCTTAGCTCGCTTCAGCGATTCGGCGAGCGAAATCTGGAAGCGCTTCTCATTTGCTTTGTCTTGCAACGGGAAGTCTTCAGGGGGTAGGAATTCGTTTTCTTCAAGGCATTGGTCGATGAAATCAGTGGATACGATGGTTGGCGCGTACGCCATGGCTGAGATAAATTTGTGGGTCCGAAGGATGCTTGGAGCTGCAAGATGACTTGCGCGAGATGGGTCTTGCGTCACAATGATTCCAAGATCTCTTAATTGTTTCTGTAAACGTCAGTCAAGAGCAGACACTGGGGGTGCAGGGAACGGACCTTGTTGGCATCCTCGAGTTTTGGATGTGAAACCCATTTCTTGTATCCTGATACTAGTAAGTGAATCGTCGATCGAGCCGTACCAGTCCGCAATCGTTTCGACTCTCCGCCCTCAGTCGCATCACTATCAGGATCCTCAGTGATTGACCTCTTCCGATCAGCCCCCACTCGATCAGGGTCGTTCTTTCGACGTCCACCATAGACAACACCACCTACTCTTTTCTTTTCTTTTTCGTACAAAGTGATATCCGAAACAATGTCATGGAGACGTGCGGCCGCTGCATCTTTAGCCTTGCGACTACTCGTTGTTGAGGGGGTTTGGTTCTCTTTGCCGTCACTGACAATCCGTCCTGCTGCCGGAGTCCGCATCTTGCCGGCCTCTGACTTTCTTTCCACACCTGTGGAATGCCGCGGCGTCCCGGCAGCATGAGCACTGTTTCTGGCTGCCTTCTGTCTCACGTGAGGCGTTCGAGGGGTATTTACCGAACTGCTAGTTGGTATTGGCGCCATGTTTGGATCTTTCCGTTGCATGGGTTGTGATTGATCCTTAGCGTCTTCCATTTCCGTATCCTCGGTATGGAAAAAATAATGCTCCAAAGCATGACGATCGATTTTCGTTTGCCCTACCACCTCTCCTAGATTGGTTCGACGAGGGAAATGCGTATATCGGGAATTTGTGATGCTCTGTAATTTCCATTTCGAATAGCTTTCTTCTAGCCACAGATGATTGATAATGTGCACTCCCCAGTCCTTTGCGGCCGCACATTTCTCGCTCATGATGTGTGCAGTGATTAGATGGGTATTGTCCTGTTTCAGTGTTTTTGTACACTCTGCACCTGCAGCTGTGATGAGATTCTCCAGATATAATCTAGCCTCTCCACTGTAGTTGGACAAGCTGATGCGGAGCCCTTGAAATCCGGGAAGGCCATTGCGAGCAATAGGATAGTGTAATAACCGACGCATAGGCGACGTCCAAGAGTTGTTGGTGATCAGATAGTAGAGCCAAGCGAGGTTGCCAACGTCTTTGCCAGCTTGCGACGTCAGACGGTAGTCAGGCCCCTCACGATACTTGCATATGAACATGTCGGCCTTGCGCGAATCTTCAGTCACATGACCGCTACTTTCCTCGATTAAATCCTTTAGGACATCCTTGAGATGACTGCCTATACCAAGATCTTGAGACAACATAACTTTCTTCCTGGCGAAGACCTGAAGGGGACCACGTGGTGAGCGGATGGTGGTTGAAGACGGAGCATGAGATGGATCAGGGTCAATGGCACCAGTGAGATGTCCATTTTCTGCAGCCCTCGGTGCGATAGCATTAGAGTGGCGAAGGATCTCAGGATCTGGGAGGAGGTATGGGTTTTCGTCGATCCGGCGTCCGAGTTTGAGACAGTCATCGAACCTGTGACGATTGTCAGCAAATAGGCGTCACGAGGAAGATAAACTAAGCCTACCAATGAGGCAAAACAATCTTCATGTTGAGCTTCCTCATAGCAATACTTCTGCAGATTTCCGAATCCATGGTCAACGCGACGATATGTGTAACCATGCTCGAAACTTTTGCAGAATGCAATCCTCCCATCGCAAGTACACCACCAATGATCGCATCTTTGTCTCCTTCGGGCAAGTCGGCACAGCAAATAACGACATTAGACATGATCAATCGAGGATCTGAACTATATTGACGAGGATTGGCGAGCTTTGATTTTGCCAGGGAAGCATCGACCCAGTGTGGTTTGATTACTGGTATCAAAGCGTCTGACGCGGCATCATAGCTGGGAAAGTCGCATGTGGCGCAAATGATATGGGTGAGTTCTTCAAGTGGTAGATTTTCGCCATCGTATTGATCAGTCACAATTTCTCCACCGTGCAATTTCAGGGTGCTTGCAAGCTGGTATCTGTTAGAACAATGTGCCGCAGTCCGTGAATATCGCATACCTTCTTTGCAGCATCATCGTCCAGGCCGTCGCCGCAGACCAGCGCAAACCGACATTGCGCGAAGAGTGCTGGAGCAGCCTCGTCAACCTCCATCGGAGCCATGAGACCAAGTACTTGACCAAAAGTGTACCTGCAAGTGTCAAAGAGATTTATCATAGCATGGTCAGTATTGTTTTGGCAGCCAATTACCTGGTGGGCTCGGGTTTGTGAAGACTAATTTATGTGCAACACTTGACACGCGTGACGCGACCACAGATTACTGCCAAGACTGCGCATCTTGACACAGAACTAGTACTCTATCCCACGCGCCGGTGGGAATTTGCTGCATTTTAGCGTCAAAATTGCTTGGCATATATAGAAATCGAGCAAAAACCGCCAGCAGGAAATTATTTAGCTACTGCCAGTGGAATTGCTCAAAACACCGCCCTTTTACGCATAGATATACGTTGCAGCTTCTACATCCTCCGTGCGACAGTTTCGTACGCTTAGAACCGGCGTAATTGACGATTTCGGCTAATGCTGGCCTGCTGCTCTTCTCCTCCTCTTGAGCGCTCTTTTTGCATTATATATAGTATCCACGCTTCTCTAAGGGCTGCTAGCAATGATCAAGAGTTGCTCTATTTGGCAGGGCTATAGACTTGCTCTTATACTTAATAGGCAGTAGAGGATAGGGCGTATTAAGAAGGGTATTAATAAGCGCTTTTTAAAACAGGCGTTGATCTCTTTTCTTTGTGTCTGCTATATCTCTCTTCTAAATAAGATAACTATTAATTATACAGATATTAAGAATATAATATTATAAGGGGTACTAAATATAATGTTTATAAGATTTATAAGTAGTAATAAATTCTATTAACCTAATTCAGACTTAAAAGCCTATGTAGGTCTGCTCGTCAACCTTCTCTCGCTACTCGTACAGTCCTCCCTTCTTCCTTTCTCTCCTTCCCCCTTCTTCCTCCTCTGTTCTGTCCTCTTCCTTTATTCTGTCCTCTTCCTCTTCCTGATTTCCGCTTGACCCTTATAGACGTTATTCTACGTCTTAGTCAACGGCCCTTCTGAACTGGTCCAGGATCTTCGTACGCTGGATCATCCTGATGGCTGCCTTTGACTTCTTTTTGGAGTCTTTTACTCTTTTTCCCTTTTCTCTTTTCCCTCCTCTTCTCTCTTTATCTTCCTATTTATCCCTAGCTCTTAAATATCTAACTATAGCTGCCTTCTTGACTCAGCTATTCACTATCACGTGACGCCGTACCAAGGCATCACGTGTTGACCTGAGGCTGTGGCCCAGGTCTCCATGGGTTCTACCCCATGACATCACCCCCCCTTCTCCGTCGTTTATACTCGTCTAGGGCGACGGTATCCTCCAGAGCGGAAGCTGGCTCCCACGACAGTCTCAAGTAACCTTTCCATTTGACTTTGTATTGCTTTTGACGGCGGCGTATCCTTTCCCCTAGAATTGTCTCTATCTTGAATTCCTTTTCCTTGTTGATAATTATTGATAGTGGCTAATAGTCTTTTAAGCGCTATAAAGGAAGGGTGTTAGTAGCTGCTAGCTGGAGCAGGTCAACGTTAAATACATTATGTATACTAGTAATGTTAAGGCAGTAGCTTTGCAGTCTAACTACCTTTGTTACAGTATACTTTGCTGCTTTATCATCTAACTTTTTAAAAGGTTAATCTATTAAGATATTCTTTAAGGATAACTATACCTTATTACTGACTTTATATGCTAGTTAGGCTTTCTTATGTTGATTTGCCTGTAGTTCCTGTTCTTATTACACATTAGCTATAGCTAACTAAGCCTACTCTGTTATTTGCTTTAGTTTAACTATAATATTATTAGCTTTTTAAATTAGGGTTGTTTTTTTACCTATACTATTTAGTTTAAATAGCTCTAGTAATTCTAGATAATATCTGTGTTTTAGAAAGAATAAGCTAGTCTTTATAAAGGTAGAATTTTGTTCGCTAAATGCTAATTCTATAATAAGTAAATTCTTTACCTAATTATCTTAATTATAATTAATAAGTTATTATAATATAATCTTAACTTTTACGTTTACTTGTTTTATCGCTTTATTAATCTCTAAATAATACGCTATTAAAATCCTTTATTAAATATGTAATTATTAATAGAGCCGCTTTTAAAATCTATATATAAACTAAGGCCCTTAATCTAAAACTATTATAATAAAGAGTCTATATCTTTTATAATATAATTTAAGGAATATTTTTGTGATTATTTCTACCTTAGTATTTAGGCATGCTTTTAGGATAATGCCTTTACTTAAGTGATTAGTTATTACTAGTAATATCTTATAATTATCGCTCTTTAGTAGAGGCCTTACAAAGTCTATTAATATTTTTTTCTACTGCCTTTTAAGAATTATTAGTAAATAAAGTAGCCTATGTTTCTTTTCTTACTAAACTTTTAAATAGCTATACGTATTATAGTTTCTTATAAATCAGTATACCTCCTTAATATAGTTAGGCCAGAAATACTGTCTTCCTACTAATAATATAGTGCCTTCTTAATTAAAGTAAATTATTAAAGATAAATTATAGAGTTCTTAAATAATTCTAGTTTAAAGAGATTTGTATTTAGGTACTTATAATTAATTCTTATATGTTAATTAATCCCCTTTATCTAGTCTATAATCTGTTATTAAGACTCTTACTTATCAAAGTAAGTCTGTTAAGAATATCTGTAATCCTTGCTATATTAATTCTTTAAGACGCAGGTAATCTTTATTATACTTAAGTGCGATTCTTTAGAGTTCTTTAATTTTATCTGCTATATCCTATTATAGGAAGTTATCTAATAAACTTAAATAATTCGCTCTTAATATATTTCCTTATTATTAAAGAAGCTGTCCTTCTTAGTATTATATATATTTATCTTCTGTTAAAATAAGCAGGTCTTGTTTTCTTCTTATTAGGACATCTAATTAAATTCCTTTTTTTTTAGGCTAATATTTGATTTTAAAGTTATATTTGTTTAGTTCTTTAGCCTAGCAGACTTATTATTTTGTGAGTTTTCTTATTATTATAAAGTATTCTAAGTTCTTATAGTCTATAATTACCTTAAATTTCTTTATGCTTTATAGTTTTGTATCCTATTCTTAAAGGCATTTTATTATTATTAGTAGTTCCTTATTATAAATTTGATAATTATATTCTGCTAGTTAGTTCTTTTAAGAAAAATAAGTATAAAGCTATAAAAAACCCTTATTATTATATTATAAAAGGATTCTTATAATATAATATCCTGACGAGTCTATCTCTAATACTGTCTCTTGTTTAAAGTCAAACTATACTAGTACTAAGCTTAATATAAAGAGGTTTTTAAGCCTTAAGAAAGCTTTTTATATAAATTAATTTTAATAAAATAGAACGTTCTTCTTTATTAATTAGGTTAATAGCGCTATAAGATTTGAAAAGTCCTTAATAAATTAGTAATAAAAGTTTGCAAATCCTAAGAAGGCTTATATACCTTTTATTATTTTTAAGGCTTTCTAATTTAGAATAGCTTTAATTTTTTGTAGATTTATTTGAATTTGCCTTTTACTAATAATAAATCTAAGGTATTTAGTTAATTTTATTTTAAATTTATATTTATTAATTTAAATATAAGCCAGCACTATTTAATTAATTTAGTACTTTATGTATATACTTTTAATGCTATTTCTGTAAATCTTTAATAAAGATTAAAATATTATTAATATATACTAAAACGAATTTATCTAAGTATTCTCTTAACGCCTAATTAATATATTGTTAGAAAGTATTTAAAGTATTTGTTAGACTAAAGGGAGTCACTATCTATTTATATAACCTAAAATGTGTCTAAAAGGCTATCATTTATTTGTCCTCTTTAGCTATTCAAATTTTATAAAAGGCTACTATAATATCAAGTTTAGTAAGTTAATAGGCTCTGCTAATTTAGTTCAGGGTTTCTTAGATTAATAATAATAGGTAATAGTCTTTTCTAGTTAGATAATTAAGGACTTAATAATTATAGCAGAAACGTAGTCTGCCCCCTGATTTCTTTGCAAAGAGGACAGGTATTACTGCTAGCAAATTAGATATATAAATAAATCCCTTATTTAGTAAGTTATTTAGTGTCTTTTGTAGAACTAATAGTTCATCCCTAGACATATTATATAACAGGCCCTATAGTGCTTTTAGTGTCTGTCCATCCTTATCTTTTTCTAGCTTAATTTTGTAGTTAACGCCAGGCTAATAAAGAGGTAGTTAATTTGCTTTCTTTATACTAAACAGATCTAGGTACTTGTCTTGATTAATCTAACTTAGTAACTTAGTCTGTAGGTCTGTTTTCTTCTTCTTAGTAAGCACTTTATTAATATCTGCTAGACTAGTAACAAAGACTTATACTTTTCTATATTTTTATAATTTTGCAAAAAGATCAAAAGCTGCCGTATTTACTAGCTAGTAGTTTACTTATAGTAAGTCCTTTTCCTACTTTATAACTAACCTAGTTTCTTTAAAAAGCAGTTCGTTCTTACTAGCTTATAAGTCTACTTTCTTAAATTCCATTTATAAGTAACTAAGAATTATCTTATAGCCTTTTAATCTAGATATTATATAACAGAAGAGACTTTGTTTATATCCTTTTATATTTATTTCTATTTTAACAACTTTTATAAGTTATTAGTCTTTATCTAATTCCCCTTTTATACTATTTATTATATAGGGGGCAATAGGTATACGCTATAAGTTATAGCAAAGGGCATAATATTAATTAATTAGTCTATAAGCTTTATATCCTAAATCTACTAATACTTAAGCAGGAAAAACTTGGTTAATTACTACCAGTACTAGCAAGGATAGTTTAGCCATTTTCATTTTGAATAAATGCTATTCTCCCTTTATTGCCCTATTCTTTAGCCTTTGCTTGCGCTTTCTTACAAGAGCTACTTGTTTTCTAACTCAACTGTCTTCTCTCCTCTTTCTTCCTTAAGTAACAGGGCAATAGCAACCGATACTTTCTGTGTTAGTTACTGCCTTGTTTTCTGTCTTTTAGGACATTGTACTAAGAGGAACAGGCACTAAGAGATAAAATATCTATTTATTCTGTATTATATATAGAGTCCTTAGTCTTTTCTCTTTTGAAGCTTATTGCCTATTACTTACTTTACGCGTTTTTTTTTACTAATTAACGCTTTCGCTATTAAAGGTTCCTAATTTATCAAATCGCTCTCTTATATAATTGAAGCTTCCTTTTATTACTAATATTCTTAATACGTGGTCTAGGGTTTCTTTAATCTCTAGATTTTCTTACTAACTTCTAATAATAATTCCTTATATTTATTATAAGTTATTTGCCAGGTTTTTATAAAGATAGTTTATTTATATAAATCCTTATTAATTATTACTTTTAAGGAGGCTTTTTTAGAAGCATTTAAATCTGAGAATTAATCTGACTCTAAAAGTAGTTTTTTAAACTCCTAAAGGTGAGATTAAAAGGACTTGCTGTTTCCTTACTAAAGCTGATTTAGACATACTAGCGCATTTTCCTGCTTATACTAATCTCTGAAAACTTTACAAACCTTTAATAAAAAGGCATTAGGGCTAACAAATCTATAATTGCTATATTAATAAATCTATATTATTAGTTTTTCTGTAGCGTCCCCCTTAAGTTTCCTTACTAGGAACTAGAATTTCGTTTTGTTTATATATCTAGCAAAATTGATAGCTAGCTTAGCAGTAGTTATTTATAATCAGAGCTCTAGGCTCTTCTATCCGCTAGAGTATTCCCTGAGTTTAATTGTCTTTCTAGGCTTCTTCTCTTCTAGTAGAGCTTACAACATAAGTTATTCTGCCCTGCTTAACTATTACATCTGAAGTTGCTAAGTCAGAGCCTTTTATTATTGTTGTTCCTATGTAAGATTATTCTCTAATTAGCTAATACGCTGAAGGAGCTTATTACTCTATTGCTGTTGCTAGTTTTCTAGTTATTTAGTCTGTTGTCTAGCCTGTTTGTTATACTATTTATTATCTATTAAAAAATCTATTCCTTTATTGCTTCCCTTGAACTTTAAGATTACGATTTTTGATAGAAGATTACTATTAAGGAGCTGCCTAAAACTAATATCGCCTTTTGATACTCTGACTTTTAAAATAATAAGATTAATGTATCTTTTACTATCTAGAGATAGTCAATCTAATAAAGAAGGAAGTTTTGTCTAATATAAGGGATTATGAATAAAGGCAAAAGCTCTTGATTAACTACCTATAAATAAGGAGACGAAACTTGAGAGTTCTATAATACAAGAGAGAAGTACAGGTTATTTGTACCTGTCTCCATGCCCCTATCTTTCCTCCTGAGCCGTGCCCTTATCCTTCCTCTTAAGCCGTGCCCCTATCCTTCCTCCTGAATTGTACCCCTATCCTTCCTCCTGAGCCGTGCCCCTAGCCCCTAAGGACATTCCTAGTAACATGCTTACTATCACATGACACTGTACTAAGGCATCACGTGTTGACCTGAGGCTATGGCCTAAGTCTCTATAAGTTCTACCTCATAATACCTTTTCCCGATTTTGCTGTCCTCTTCCTCTTCCTGATTTCCGCTTGACCCTTATAAACATTATTCTATGTCTTAGTTAATAGCCCTTCTGAACTAGTCCAGGATCTTCGTACGCTAGATTATCTTGATGGCTGCCTTTAACCCCTTCTTAGAGGTCAGGATTTCCTTAATATCAGTCATATAGAGGGGGTGTATAAGCTCTTCCCTCTCTGTAGACTACTTAGGGCAGTTTAGTAGACTATATTCTACTGTCATACTTTTTTCTCTTAAGCAGTTATAATTTAGACTTAAGATATTAAGAACTTTTATTTTATATAGAAAGGTATTAAAGTCTATTTTGCTTATATAAAGTTATATTAGTAGAGTACTTTTATATTTTTTAAGATTTATATATATCTTTATTATATATTTTATTAAGTATAATCCTTTTTGCTAGATTTCTAGCGGTCTTTCTATCTCTTATAATATAAAGTAAGTCTTTTATATAACTTTGAGAGCCTTTTATTATAGTGTTGTTCCTAATTCTTTTCTTATAAAGGCAAGGTCTTCTTTATCTATTAGGCCTCCTAGAGTTCAGATATAAACTAGTCTGCCTAAGTGTTTATATAATCTGCTAAGGAGTTTTGAGAAATTGCTGTTCTCCCCTTTTTGCCTATTGTTTATCTACAGATTTGTTTACATATTTCCTTAATGCTAGTTACTACTTTTGTTATATAAATTCTAGTGATTACCTTAATTACTAGTCTCTTAATATAAAGATTTAGTAATAGAGTAAAGGTCTTTATCTCTAAAGCCTCTATTAAAGTAACTTTATATACTTTTGTAATTATATAAAGGCACTTTCCTTAGATCTTTTAGAGCTTTACTCTAATCTCTTTCTAAGAGCTCTTAATTCCTTAAGAGGTATACTATATACTAGTTATATATATAATTACTAGGCAGATAATAATTATATATACTTGTTTACTTATTTCTAAGGAGCTTCTTTATATTAAGCTTATAATTATATAAAGGGCACTAATTATATAGACTAATTTTGCTTTAACTATATATATATGCTTGTTATCTTAGTACTAAGTCTAGTCTTACTCCTAAAATATAAATATCGCTTTTAAAGCCTATGCTCTAATCTCTTAAATTAATTTCTATTAATATATTAAATTTCTTCTTTATATAACTAAAATATATAAATTTATATTTATTAGGACAGAATTTAGAGCTATGTTTCTTTGCTTATAAATATTTCTTATAAATCTTTATTAGCTTTAGATAATTTTGCTTTATACTTTTGCTATATATAAGAATATTAATATTATTTATAAAATCTGTAGCATGGCATCAGTGGCAGTTGTGGCCCCCTTTGATATGATCATAGAGGCCGGCGTTGATGCTGTTGTGTCGGGACAGCGTCAGAGATTAGAGGACTGGGTGAAGGTTGCTGTGGGAAGAGATAGGCCTCACTACTAGTAGATACTGGTAACCGTGTAGCAAGAGGATATGTTGGGTCGGTATGCTGTGCTATTATTGTGCTGTTGCTCTGCTGCTGTTCTGCTGTTGTTTTCTTATCAGACATAAGGATATGTCGAGCCTTCTAGAGGGGGGGGGTGATGTCACAGCTGCCATGCTTGTTAGCCGCTAGCGCTAGGGCCGCCGGGTATTAATTGGCACTACGCGTTAGTAAGGGGCATGCTCGCTATATAGGAGCGACCCTAGTGCCATCCTTGTCGGCTCTGCAGTCTTAGGATAGCACTCAACATGGGCTGAAGATCTCACGAACTCGTCGCCTGCTTCCAACGTGACACGTGACATTAATTAAATATAATATTAGATAATTTAAATATTAAACTGCTTTTAGAATTTTTTTTATAATATTAAAAAGAACTATTAGTTTATATATTCTTAAGTTTATATAATTACTTTTTTCTAATTTCTTAAGTATTATTATATATATTATTTTATAATAATTTAATTAAACTTTTTAGTCTAAGTATACTTAAAAAAAATACTTAATTAAGGTTATCTTTTCTTATATAATTAATTAAATTACTTAATTTAAAAGCTTATTTAGTTTTAGAATATTATTCTTTATTATATAATTTATTATTCTTGTGATAGATAATGCATTTTCTCTGCTATAGCACAAGAAATGCATGGGCTAGCCACATACTTAGGAGGCAACGCTTATATAACTGACTTGTAGTAGCAAGCAAACTCCTGCTGTAAGGCGCTTATTAAAGTGTGTAAGCTATCCAGACAAATTATAAATAAAGAGGTTTGCCTTACCTAATTAAGGAAGCCTAAACTTCACTATACAACAGGAGGCCAGATTAGGAATTATAAATGCTTTGTAGCCTATAGCGTAGCTCATGTATATACAGGCCTTACTCACTAGCGTTAGAGTATATATATCTATGTATAGCCATATTATAGATAGATTCTTTAACTTTTATTTTAGTAACTTATAGACTATTAACTTGTTCTAGTTTTAAGCTATTACAATAAATAAAAGCTTAATACTTACTTACTATTCTAAGAGATGATACAAAACTCTCTTATCTGTAGCATAATTATTAGAGAACCTATCTAGGGTTATTTAACTATATAAGAAAGTTATTACTCTAAGAGTAATGTAAAGTCTATTTAATATAAACACCTTATACTATATAAAGGTTTAAGAACTATTAAATTAAGATGATTCGTAATTAAACAGAGAAAAGAGAGAGTAGCAAAGTTTGTTATTCTTCCTTAAGTAATCGGAGGCGGAGCCTAAATAAAGCCCCTTTTATAGATTAAGACGCTCTATACATATTAATTAAGCATGTAAAGAGAATAAAAAATAATCTATTAGCTCTTCTAGTCTTTATAACTGTTACAAATCCTCCCGCGACTTACGCTAAGGACTATATTCCTTGTGGCACTGATCATGGCTCACAGAGCTCATCTCGGACCCAGCTCCCTGCTGCTATTCTAGCTATCACTGATGACAGGTACCTACAGTTATCTGTACCTGGCCTCAGCGAGATAAGGGGCACGAACATGTATATAGAGCGTTGTGTTCCTACTTTCATTTCCTTTTCTTTATACTTCGTCTTGTATATTAGGCCTAATTATAGCTCTCCTGATATTACGAAGCGTCTTACTTATTTTTATCTTCTAGTCCTTAGGTCTACCTTAACCTATTTTCCCTTGTTATTATTCCTTGTTGCTCAGTCTAGGCAGTAGAAGAACTACTGCCTCTCCTTCTTTTATCCTGTTCTGTATTCCTTCCTCTTTAGAAGAGTCTGAGATCTTTTACCTGAGTCCTTTTTATCTGCGGAAGCTATAACTAATGCCCGGATATGTCTTGATAATAATATAGTTAACTTACAAGAATTCTCTTATATATCTATCCTTATATATAGTCTAGCTCTAATTTATACTCTTTAGCCCTCTAAACACCTAGCCTAAGATCTAACTTAAAGCCTAATAGCTTAGACTTTATTAATAATAGTTATAGTCTTATAATAGAATTAATAACTCTAGTATATATTTATAAAGTCAGAAAAAACTATAGACATTCTTATATTTAGTAGCCTAGGGCCTAATACTTATAAAGACTTAAAGAGGTTCAGAATAGGTCTTACTTCAAAATTTAGAGTTAATACTAATA
>NW_006916318.1:0-7572 GCF_000464535.1 Endocarpon pusillum Z07020 | reverse complement strand
ATTAATATTATATAAGTACTCCTTACTTTATATATTTATTATATTAGTATTACTTATAAAAACGCTTAAAAAGTCTTTATAATGTGATTTATAATCATCTTATATATATAATTGTCTTGCGTACTTTTCTCTTATATTATAATCTTCTAACTATTATATATAGCCATAATACAAGAAAATCATTTATTCTTTATGTCACTATCTTCTTTAGATGTCTCTTTAATCTTCTGATAAGTTTATATATTATAGTTAGGCTTGCTGTATCTTTTATATCGCTGTAAGCCCAACGACTTAGCCTGCATAATACCTCCTTCTACTGATCTTCTACTTGATTACTATTATATAGTCGCTCTCTGATTAATTAAATTACCTGTATCCTTTATAATAAGTGCACCTCTAGCTTGTACACGTGTCTTTTTAGCCTTTTAATACTTTGTAAGGGCCTAATTAGTCTTGTAAAGCATACAGACCTCCTTATACAAAAGGGTTATTTCAGGATCTTTACAGAGGGCTCTCTGGAAGTCATACACACGTAAAAAACGTGTCTTAAGCTCAGGGTGGCATTATACAAAGTTGTATAGCCACTGCTTGCCAACAGGCTTTGCGTAATGTATCTTGCGAAGGAGGTCGGCCATATCTCGTACGTTGTTAATCTGGGATGGGAATCCTCACGAATCCAGGTCGAGGATATATTGTACAAGCGTCTCTTCTTTAGTTAGGGTCAAAATGTGTTGAGCATTACGCTCTTCAGCCTTTAAGGTGCAGCCCTTTATACAATTATAAAGGGTAGTTTGAGGGACATTATACGTCTTTTTAGCACATCAGATTAACATTTCTTGGTTAGTATAAATAGCCTGGATAACAAGAAGAATTCTGGCTTCTTAAGATTAAGAATTTATTGTGTTATTATGTTATAGTAGCATATAATAATTAGAAGATTATAATTTAGAAAAAAAGTATGCGGGACAATTATATATACAGGACAATTATAAATTACATTATAGATCTTGAAATTAAAAGAGTATAATTATAGCCTTATTTAGAATTTTATATTTATAAAAGTTATTAATAATATATTTGTTTTTGTTAAGATGTGACCTTAGTCTGACACTAAGGGAGACCCTTAGTATGGATCAGAATCAACTTAGTAACTTTTGATCTGCGTAATTACTGATCTTGGCAAATCTAAGATCGGAGCTAAGAGAGACTCTTAGCTTATAGATATAAGCTGGCCTTTGAGAAAGCTAAAGGGTCTAGCGTTCTATCTTGTATTAAATAGAAGGCTGCCACTGCACATATCAGGAGAGCTATAGTTGGGCCTAATATATAAGACGAAGCGTAAAGAAAAGGAAACGAAAGTAGGAACACAACACTCTATATATATGTCTGTGCCCTTTATTTCGCTGAGGCTAGGTATAAACAACTGTGGGTACCTATCGTCAGTAATGGCTAGAATAGCGGCGGGGAGCTAGGTCCGAGATGAGCTCTGTGAGCCATGGTTAGTGCCACAGGGAATATGATCCTTAGCGTAGGTCGCGGGAGGATTCGTAACATCACCCCCTCTCTATACGCGAGCTCCTGTGAGCGTAGGTCCTTGTGGTGCTGTAGTGGGGCACTTGTGAATCTTCTCGAGCATTTCTGGGTGACTATAGACATCTGTAAGCATTCATGACTAGCTGTGGTTTCTTTGACTTGTGTTGACCTTCTGAGAGGGCTAATTGGCCGCGTTTAATATGCGTAATCTCTACATTTCTGCTGCTTCTAATTGATCAATTTTCGACGTAATTTCGCTTCTAATTTCGCTGTATAATACACCTAATTGTACATAGATCTACGCTCTCTACCCCTATAGCTATTAATCAACTTGCTTTTTTACACACTCTGCACAGCAGGTTAACAACTTGCTACAGGCGCCCCCTTAAGAGGCCGGGTATTCAGGGCAACGTAGGGCATGGCTATAGCGTTCGTAGAATTCTCGTACGATCTCAGGGGCGTGGAGGAGGTGAGCTACAGGCTCCTAGGTCGTTTCGTTATAGCCGGTCCATTTAACTCTGAACTGGAACGGTCTTCTTCTGAGAGCTCTTCTTGCTTCTAGAATAGTTTTAACTTCTTATTCTATTTCATTAGATATGTCATTACTTATTATGGGTCTTAGGAGAACGTCTGTATGACATAGTCTTAATAGAGCAACGTGGAAAATAAGGAATATTCTTAGGGACAAGGGCAGGGCTAATTCGCAGGCTATGAATCCTATAGTTCATTTAATCTCAAATAGGCTAATCTATTTGTCATCAAGTTTCTTATATAGTTATTATATATAGATGTTTCTAGTATTCAGCTATACTTTATCTCCTTTATAATATATTAGGGCAGGGTATTATCTCTAATTTTTGTTTGTTATATTTATGGTTTTTGTTTAGCTTTAAACTAGTTCTGTATAGTAATAGTTTAAGAGTTCTTTTATAAATGTTAAGATATCTTTTGTATAAGAGTTAAGGGGAGTCTTAGCTTAATTAAAGCTTATTCTAGAATTAAAGCCTTTATTAGTAAAGAATAAGGATATACTTATAAATTCTAACTTATAATTATTTATAGCAAATTCGGCTAATACAATCTATTTAGCCTAGTTATCCTGTATATAATTGATATAGCTTTATAGGTAAGTCTCTATTGCTTAATTAACTTGTTCTAACTATCCGTTTATTTCTAAGTAATATATAATAGATAGTTTTACTTTAATACCTAGCCTTTTATATAGGCTATTCCAGAATTTACTAACAAACTATAGACTTTTATCAGACATTATTGACTTAGAAAGGCTATAACTATAAATAACAAAATAAATAAATATCCTGACTAGATGTTCTATTTTTTTATACTATAGCAGGGCGCTAGGTGTCTCTCCTTAGTTAATTAGTCTATCAAGACCTATACTTATAGCGTTAGGGAAAATACTATTAGATTTAAGGAGGTCTATAACGAAATCTATAGCCAGGTGTTGCTACTATTTCTTAGACGGCTCTAGTGCCTGCAGTTAACCTTAGCGCTTGTGAGAAGATTTTATATAACAGTATATAGGATATTTAGCTAGCTGTTCCTTTACTAAGTCTATTATCTTTAGCTAATAGAATTATTATTACAGAATCTTGTAGGTCTTTATAAGGCCTAAGTAACTAGTTATTAGCTATTTATAGCATTTATTAATGTAACAAAGTCTTAGTTCTTCGTTTTCAGGAATCTATAGACATTATTAGTAATATAGTTTGTTGTTTTCTACTAAACAGTCGGCTAACGTGACTATAAAAGACCTTCTGACCTCGGACAAGACTTGTTAGCGAGTTACTTAATAAGGATCTTCTTAAGCAAGATTCTAGTATATAGTAGTAATATCTTCTTCTAAGATAGTTCAGAGCTATAGATTTATTGTGCGCAGGGCTATAGTATTATCTGTAATTACGTTAGGGCTTTCTTCTAACTTAGGTAATCTCTTGTAGCGGCGTAAGACTTTTATAAGTCTAATTAGACAGACAGAAATAGGTTTTGATATCTAGGGGTCTAGATTCTTTGGTTTCAGGATTATTTGCTTAAGGAACTTCTTTCTATTATTATTAGTATTAGTAGCTTTATCTTATAGTCTGCAGGATAATTTATTTGTGTAACACTATAACCTAGGGCAGTACTTAATTACAAAGTTAAAATAAGAGAGGAACTTGCTCTAATAGGCTTATTAGCAGGATAGTTATTTAGATAATATAAAGTATTTAAGGTTCCTATGATTTGTTATAACTTATACAGGTTCTTAGGACCCTTCTAGCTCTGGGCACTATTCTTTAAAAGCACAGACTATAGCTATTAATTCCTTGTTATAAATCTTGTAGTTGCTCTTAGCTAGGGCGTGTCACTTTAAGAAGTAGGCTACAGGTTACAGGATCCCCTTATTATTAGACTAAAATAGGACTCTTTTGTACGTGTTGTCTAAGATGTCGGTCTTTACAGTGCAGGGTAAGTTAGGGTCGAAGTGCTATAGGACTAGAGAGCTTGTAAACATGTCTTTTAGTATCTGAAACGCTTTTCTAGCTTCCTCTTTCTAGTTAAAAGAGACGTCTTTTTAGGTAAGCTTAGTCAGAGATAAGGTTATCTTTAAGAATCCTTTAATAAATTAATAATAGAGATTCGCAAATCCTATAAAATTTTATATGTCTTTCATATTATTAGGCTTCTCCTAATCTTGAATCATAGCTATCTTCTCTAAGTCTATACGTATTTGTCTAGGTTTACTATCTTCTAAACAGCTCTAGATAATCATTTCTAAGTATTTCGTCTTGTGAACTTCAAATTCGTATTTTCCTATGTTAAGTTGTAGTCTAGCAACAGCTAATCTGCCTAGTACTATCTTTATATATTAGCAGTACTCTTTTAGTAAGTTGCTAAAGATTAGGATGTTATTAAGATACGCTGAAACGAATCAGTCTAGGATATCCTTTCCTAAAGCATTATTAACATAGTTCTAGAAGGAGGCTAGAGCGTTGCAGAGGCTAAAGGGGACTACATTTTATTTGTATAAGCCTATACGTATACAAAAGGCTATTTTCTATTCGTCCCTATAGACTATTCTGTAAAGATTAAGATGTTATTAAGATATACTAAGACGAATTAGTCTAGGATATCCTTTTCTAAGGCATTATTAATATAGTTTTAGAAGAAGACTAGAACATTATAAAGGCTAAAGAGGACCACATTCTATTTATATAAGCCTATATATATATAAAAGACTGTTTTTTATTTGTCCTTATAAGCTATTCTAATTCTATAAAAGGTAGCAACAATATTTAACTTAGTATATTATATAGCTTTATAGAGCTTATCTAAGGTCTCTTAAATCAAGGGAATCAGGTATTTATTCTTAACTATAATAGTGTTTAAACCCTAGTAATCTACATAAAACTATAAACCTTCTTTAAGTTTCTTAATAAATAGGACTAGAGTAGTAACAGAGGACTTAGATATACAAATAAAGTTCTTTAATAAGTAGTCCTTTAGTATTTTGTCTAAGACCTTTAATTCGTTTCTAGACATGCTATATAAGGCTCTAGATAATGGTTTAATATTTAGTAATAACTTAATCTTATAATCTACTCTAGGGCGGTATAATAGAAGCTTATTAGTAGCAGCTTTATTAAATAAGGATAGGAACTTATAGTATTACTTAAGAAGTCTGGTCTAAGGATCTATAGTTTCTTTAGGTTTTAGGGCTTTCTTAATATCTCTTAATAATATTACAAAGACTTTATAGTCTCTTTACTTGCTTAGATAATTAAAGGTTATTACTCTTATTATAATTAGTGTTATAGTTATATCTATAGCTTTTATTTGTCTCTAGACTCAGGGTTCGTTATTTTATGCTCTTTATATAGCTTTAAAAGTAATAAAGTATCCTTTATTCTTCTGAAGATAATAATTATAATAATATTCTATATTATATATAATAGTCTCTAGTACCTAATTTATTATTAGATTATGTTATTTAAGCTAGAGTATTCTAAGAATAATATTATATTTTAGTTTAAGGATAATAAATATTAATAGAACTTCTTAATAAATATTAGAAGGTATAAAGGATAAGGGAACTTTAGTAATGTAAGTTATTATAAAGATCTAATTATTAAAGTCTATTATAGTTCTTTAACTTTCTAATTTTTTATAAGAGAAGAGTTATATAAAAGCTTTACTAATATATATTATTATAGAATAGCTAGAGTTGATTAGAGCTTAATATTTAAATTGTCTAACACTACATATAATTAAGAGGCATTTAGAATTAAGAAAAAGGTTTATTGTTAGACTATTTATTATATTAGTAATAGCTAACCTCTTCTTAGTCCCCTGAACGTAACTTAGTTTAGGGTTGCTTTATTTAATGACTTTGTATTAATATAACTGCTGGACAAAGGAAGAGGGACAAGGGAGGCTAAGGCAATAGGTATAATTGCTTATAAGGTTGCTAGAGTAAACACTAGAGTTAAGGATATTATAGTAGATGTAAAAGAGACAGTACAAAGGTTGTTTTATAGCTTTAGCTTTAGCTTTTCTAGGCATACATTAGCTCTGTAGTCTGGGCCTGCGCAGTAATAACAAAGACTTAGATTACATTAATGTTCTTGTTTGGCTTCACGTTTGTTAGAGGCTCTGCGGGCCAAGTGATCTATGTCTATAGATTTATAGGAAATAGAGGCAGGCGTAATAAGACAGGCAGGGGCCGGAACTAAGATAGTTGAACTTATAGGCGGCTTCTATAACCTGGTTGTCTGTTATAATAGCGTGGCGTGTAGTAGATTGTCCTGCTAAGTGCACTCTTAGACAAAGGGGCTTTATATAACATCTCTAACGTTAATTATGGCCAGCTTCTTTGTAAGTTCCTTAGATAATACAAGTCAGAGTAGTCTCTTAAGACTATAGTCCTAAAATGACGTTCTTTTAGTAGTCTGCTTGAACTCCAGATAGAATTCGGAGAAGGGTTGGTGTGTTTGCCTCATCTTTATAAGACGGCAGATAGCAGAGTACTCCAGGTCAACATCACTAAAGTTAAGCTTTAGTTCTTCGATTAAATCTACCTAATCTGGATAGATCTCTTCGTTAACGTTATTTAGAGCGACGTCTAAGGCATAATTTGTAAGTCAAGAGAATGTGTAATAGACACGTGATATAGGCGTAGGGTATCTGTTAGCATTAACTCTGAATTTTAAAGTAAGGCTTACCTTAAATCTTTCTAGGTCTTTATAGGTGTTAGGCCCTAGGCCACTGAATATAGGAACGTCTGCAGTCTTTTCTGACTTCGCAGGTGCATGCTAGAGTTATTAATTCTGTTGCAGAACTATAGTTATTGCTAATAAGGTCTAAGCTATTAGGCCTTGAGTCGGATCTTAGGCTGGGTGCTCAGAGGGCTAGGGAGTATAGATCAGAGCCGGACTATACGTAGGGATAGGTATGCGAAAGGGTTCTTGTAAGTTGACTATGTTGTCATTAAGACGTATCCGGGCGTTAGCCATAGCTTCTCTGCGAAAAAAGGACTCAGGGGAGATCTCAGACTCTTCTGAAGAGGAAGGGACACAGAACAGGATGAAAGAAGGAGAGGCAGTGGTTCTTCTACTGCCCAGACTGAGCAACAAGGAACAATAACAAAGGAAAATAGGTTAAGGCGGACCTAAGGACCAGAAGATAAAAATAAGTAAACGCTTTGTAATGTCAGGAGAGCTATGGTTGGGCCTAATATACAAGACGAAGCGTGAAGAAAAGGAAACGAAAGTGGGAACACAACGCTCTATATACATGTCCGTGCCCCTTATCTCGCTGAGGCCAGGTACAGACAACTGTGGGTACCTGTCGTCAGTGATGGCTAGAATAGCGGCGGGGAGCTGGGTCCGAGATGAGCTCTGTAAGCCATGGTCAGTGCCACAGGGAATATGGTCCTTGGCGTAGGTCGCGGGAGGATTCGTAACAGCACACTTGCTTACGCACTACTCCTCACATACGATACGCATGCAAACCCTATGCTTAGCTATTCAAATTAGAACC
>NW_006916317.1:9476-10252 GCF_000464535.1 Endocarpon pusillum Z07020 | reverse complement strand
ATAAATAATACCTTTTTAAGCTTAATATAAAAATAAAGCTAAATTAAGTCTTAGAATATACTTTATTATAAAAAAAACCTTAATAAAAAGCTGTTATATTACTTATAAAAATATAATAATAATATTAGTTTTATTACTAAATAATTAAAGCGTTTTAGTTAAAGAACTAACAATTATTATAGAGCGCCTATTAGTAAGTAAAGATTAAGAATATATTAAGACTTAACTAAGGTATAAAGCTTTCTTACTATATAGCTAAGGACGAATAAAATAAACTTTATAGACTTCCTCTTTAAGCAGAACGTTCTAGACATCCCCTTATTATTTTATAAGTGTAACTAGAGAAGACAGACTGCCTAATATATAGTTATAGACTGCCCGCTACTCTTAGATAGACACAAGATGCTTACTGCTGCTAGCATAATAGATTACCGCTGTCTCCTTAACGACCTAAAGGCCCTTAAGATAGTAATGCTATAGCTAATAAAGGCTAGAGCTCTTACCTAGTTTTCGTTCGCTACTAAACAACTTTGCGCCTAATTATTAACTATAGCTATAGAGCCCTGTATATAATGTTAAAGCGCCCTAAAAACTATTTACTTACTAGTAATATAATTTTCTTTTTAAAAAGGTTTTTTTATATTTGTTTTTATCTTTTTTTAAGGGCTATAATTACTTTTAATTATATATATCCCTTGTATAGACTAGCCTTAAGCTAGGACTATATTAGTATAAGAATCAAATAAATAAATAAATATATATATTTATTATTTTAA
>NW_006916317.1:0-7961 GCF_000464535.1 Endocarpon pusillum Z07020 | reverse complement strand
TAAAGAGTAATAAAAGTTTTCTAGATTACTTAAGTTAATCTTTAAAAGAAGAAAGAAGCTTATATCCTATAATAATTTTGCTTTAGACTTTATATCCTTTGCTTTATATAAGCCTTGCTTAAGAATTAAGAATAAGACTTATATAATTTAGTTTTAGGATTATTATTTTGCTTATTATATAATTTTTTAAATATTATTTAGCTTAGAGCTAGCTTCTTATATTATGCTTTAGAATTTATCTCTTTTTATTTTATTTAATATTTTGTTTTTTTAACTTTAAGTTTATATAAATTTCTGCTATATTTTAAGATATAAGTAGTAAGTAAACTATCTTCTTATATCTCTTATTATCTTTATTATTGTCTAATAATCTTTTATTTAGTAACTTTTATTTTATTAATTTAATCTTATTTAAAGGATTAATTTCTTTATAATCTTTAAGATAACTTTTATTAATTTGCTTATAAATTAATTAATTGTCTCTTATAATATTAGAGAATATTTGTTACGCTCTTTATATAAAGATTTAAGCTTTTATAAAAATTTTTAATATTAAGTTTCTTTTAAGCTTTTTTCTAAAGTATTTTAATTAAAGAGTTTATATTATTTTATTTAAATGCCCTTAGTGAGCTTACATTAAGCAGCTGTCAGTTATTCAGACAGCTAGGATATAGATTTCTACCTTCTCGCAGTATCCGGTATAAGTAATCACTACAGCAATGAAACCAAACGAAATCCAGATAGCGGTGTGAGTGAATATATGCGCTGCGTATGCAAGTCGCCTGCGCGCATTAAACTAGGGGAATTGGCTTACGAAAACCATCCGACTCTTAAGTATCTGACTTGTACTCAGACCTGAAACTAACTCTATTATTAGTGGATGTGATATCATTCTATTTAAGAGACAGGACACTCTTGTGCTTGTCCCTTCCTAAGATTACGTATCACGTATATAAATATAGTGACTTACTAGTAAGAAATAAGTATTTATTAACTCTTATTAAGGCTTATAATCTTTAGTATAAATAAACTTATTAAGACTTATAAATCTTATTAAGGCTAAAGCTATAAGCTATTCTTAAGAATTATAAGCAAATTATCTTATATAAATAATTATATAGAATTATAAGCAATTAAGGATATTAATTTACTTAGAATAAGCTTATATAAACTTGTTAAAGCGTGGCTATAGGCGTATTATATAAGGGTATTTATTAAGATAATAAAGATATAAGCTTAGTTAGTAAATAAAGAATTAGTATATAGCTAGCATGTATGTATTAAGTAAGTCGCTTACAAGACACAATCAATCTATATAAAAGAGACTTCTACAGATAATATGAAACAAAGAGCCTTCTAAGCTCAATATAAGGCGTGGTGTATAATAGCAGCTACTAAGGAGACTATCTGTATAGCCTGAGAGGACAATATACGCGTGTTAGTATATAAAGAGTCTGGGCCAGCTATCTTACTTATACTAAGAGCCTGTAAGGAGTGTACATTTTGTATACAAGTTAAAGTGATATCATTCTAGCTAGATGCTGGTACTATATGCTTAAGGAGTAAACTATAATTAGAGCGTAGGCAAAGGCTTTATCCACCTAAACCCTGAAGCATCTCGCCTTAAATAGTAGATGCTGGAAAGCGTGGCAGAGACCTAGTAGAGAGATGCGAACTCTACGTTATACTATTTTATAAGGAAAAGCTATCTTAGTTAATATAAAATAATATAATAAAATTATAGACTTATAAGACATAGTTAGTCTATACAAAGGAGACTTTTATAGATAATATAAAGCGAAGAGCCTTTTAGGCTTAATATAAGGCGTAGTATATAATAGTAGCTACTAAAAAGACTATCTATATAGCCTAAGAAGATAGTATACATATATTAGTATATAAAAAGTCTAGGCTAGTTATCTTACTTATATTAAGAGCTTATAAGGAGTATACGTTTTATATATAAGTTAAAGTAATATCATTCTAGCTAGATGCTAATACTATATGCTTAAGGAGTAAACTATAATTAGAGTGTAAGCAAGGGCTTTATTTATCTGAACCTTAAAGCATCTTACCTTGAATGATAGATGCCAGAAAGCGTAGCAGAGACCTAATAAAGGGATACAAACTTTGTATTATATTATTTTATAAGGAAAAGCTCCTTTAGTTAATATAGAATAGTATAATAAAATTATAGATATCTTAGACTATCTAGCAAAGAAAGAGAATAATAACAATAGTAATACGCAAGTATTATACATACTATATAAAGTGTAAGAGCTGCTAGAGGAAGGAAGGGGGCAGGACACTAAGGGCGCCTGAGATGAAGAGGGATTAATAAGATCTATTAAGGTAATCCTCTAAAGTATAAAGGACAGGCTAACAAAAATCAAGGAACAGAAACTACCTCAGGCGAATCCTTACTAGGAAGCATGCCCCCTGAAAGCGTTATACACTGTAATAGTAAAGCGAAACATAGTTAATAATAGGATATAGTGCTCCCTAAGACCTACTGCCTCCTATTGCTTAGCATAGATAAGCAACGCCCCTAGAAAAGGAGAGAAGAAAATTATAATTAAGATATCTAATAAAATAGAAAAGCGTATAATGCGTAAGAGGAAAGCAAAGGAACTAGTAAAAAGGATTAAGAAAGCGGCCCTTAGATTTATAAAGATAAATAGAATAAGAAATAAGAATATTAAGATTATAGCCTTATCTAAGAAGATAAAAGCTGCCTTCCTAAAAGATACAGAATAGATTAAAGTAATAAAGACTTTAGCAACACTTTAGTAACATATCTTTATAGTTATAATACATAATATTTAGGTAAACAAGGTAGATACTACTAAATAGCTAGAAGAGATTAAAAGGCTATAAACGCTTAATAGTAGCCTATATAAAGATATTAAGATTATTAAAATAGGTTAGTTAGCTAAGATAATCAAAGATAAGAAGATCTTTTCTTTACTCTTAGTTAAAATAAAAACTACTAAGATAATAAACTAAATATTAATTAAGAGGTTTATTATTAATTATAAGCTTAAGTATTATAAATAATTTATATATAGCTGCCTAACCTAATATTATAATTGTTAAGGTTACAGATACTTAAATAAGTAATATAAATAACTTATATATTATAGGCATTATATAGCTTCTTATAATACTAAGAAGTATCCTAATAAAGAGGCTATAAATCACTATTATTATATAGTCTATATATAACTAGAGCACTAAGTATAGTCGCCCTCTTATAAGATAAGATAAGCTAAGAAACTATGTCTAGTTAAGAATAAATAACTAAGGACCTAATCTTATCAAAATACCTTGCTCTTAGCAGAGCCTTAGAACGTTCTAACAAAGACTATTAAGCGCATAAGTCCTGCTAGCGACTTAATAAACTCTAGCTATAATAGCGATATAATAATATCCTTAACTCTGCTAATAAGGCGCTTAAAAAGTAATAGCCTTTAGTATCTTATAAATGTTAAATCTAGGGAAAGGGCTTTTGCTAAGGCTAAATGTAACTGCCTGCCTAGAAAGCTTACTACTATAGGCCCTAATAACTCTTAAGAGAATAACCCTAATAAAAAAGTTATAATATATTAAATATTAAAACTCTACTAATCCTATAATATAATATACAAAAGGAAAGGGTAAGCACTATAATTCTATTCTTTAAAGATGACTATATTTATAACTATAATATTATAGCTATTTAGGAGCTATAATATAACCTATAAATATATATCTTGCTTAACGCTTACAGAAAGGGCTTTACTTTACTTTATAATCTGAGAGAAAATACTAGTGTATACTTTTATATTAAAGATAATATAGATATTAATAACTAAAAGGTTTATTACAAATCTCCTAACATTATATTACTAGTAATCTAAACACGTTTTAATAGCAAGCTAATAATAATATATATTTATAATGTGTATAGCAGGTTACTTGCCTTATACTTAGTAATAAAGGCGCTTCCTGTAATATTAGCGCTTTATAACCTTCTAGTTAGGTTAAAGGAGCATATCTTACTAGGAGACTTTAACTTATATTATTTATATTAAAGCGGAACCTTATACGGTACTAAATATAAAGCAACAGAGCAATTAATTAATCTTATTACTAATACTAAACTAGAACTAGTTTTTCCCTTAGGCATTATTATCTAGGAGGCAAGGGGCCTTTGCTTAATTATTAACCTAGTATTTATTTCTGCTTTATTAACCTTACAACTTAATTACTATTAAGTAAAATATAACTTATACTAATTAGCTGATTACCTTCCTCTCTTGACTTAGTTACGTATAAAAAGCACGCCTTATATAAAGAGACTAAGAAGAGCCTAAAAGCTTATTAATATAAGTAAGGTAACAGAAATAACTATAATAGTATTACTAAAGAGGTATCTTAATATGCCTGAGACAATTAATGCTTATGTAATAGAGATTTAAGTTACCAAATACGTAGTAAAGCGGTTCTATAGACATAATAAAATTTTTAACAAGTCTTTTTAGACCTTAGAGTGCTTAAAGGCAGTAAGAAATACCTGTTAATTTTGCTATATATAGACATTAATAAGATAAGAAGAGGACTAGATGTAGTATTAATAAGTAAATAATCGCAAAAAGTGAGCTATTAATAAAGCTAAGCAGATCAACTTTAGAACAGGAATTAAACACATTTATAATAACTTCAGAGATCTATAAAAACTCGCTAAATAGGCAAGAGCTAATAGCTATTGCTTATGCGATTCCCCTAAGTTCACACTACTGGTAACCTAGGGCGCTATAGCATATATCTTTAACAACTAGGTTAAGGTGCTTAAAGCCGCCTTCTTCCCGCTATTACTAGAGGCACTTCTTGATGATATCAAAGACGCAGTATACCTGTAAGTATATTACTGCCTTATAGCTATTACTGAAGAGGAGATACAGAATACTATTTAGTATACAGGGGCGGACAGAGCCCTAGGCCCTAATAGGATCTCTAACAGGATTCTTTAAGCCTGTGTTAACTAGCTTATACTTATGCTTACTTACTTATTCTCTGTCTATACTATTACGCGGAAGGCTATATAACAGGGTATAGGGGTGCTATAGAGATAGCGGAGAGTTACAAAGAAGCTATAGAAGGCAACTGTATGACTATGTCAAGTAGGTATGTATAAAGATGGATGATTATCTAAGTGCTATAGAGGCGAGGATAAAGGTATGACGTATAGGGCGCCAAGCCTGCCTTAGCCCTTAGCCCTAAGACCGGATGCGGTATAGCACTAGTAGAGCATTTGGTACGCAGCTAATGCTTAGTCAATGCCATGCCCTGCCCTAACGCCTCTCTAGGCTATAGGGCATTCTGTGCTGTAATAGTTGCCGGCAGCAGAAAAAAAGGCCACGGCCTCATAGTCATAGAAAAGAACTGAAATAAGCAGAAAAACAGCATCTCTCAGGGCTGAAACTCCTTCCGCTTTTGATCTAGCGCCGCAGCCGCCCTTGTGGCTCTCTATAGAGCGTTAAGCTGTCAGCTTGTCGACGCCCTCAGAGCCTAGAGTGCTCTAGAGCCTCTTCGTACGCCCTAACCGACTCCTGGGCCTGCTCTAGCGCCGTTAGATCCTCCCAAGTGTCATCTTCAGCTTCATATCCTTCCCATTTGACTTTGTATAATATTGCCTCGTTATTAACAAGCTTACTAACTATCTTCTCCACCTTCTATTGTTTTATTCCTTGTTCGTTAATATAATCTAGCGGAGGGGGGAGGTTTCGTTGATAGGGATCGTCATCAGGGTTCGGAGCAGGGTCGAGATGGATCTTGCTGATCACTTGGTGCATTTTCCAGGCCGCAGGCAGGTCTATTCGCAGCGCGTTGCCCTTGCTAACAGCCTTAAGGATTCGAAAAGCTCTAGTGTAGTGTGGAGAGAGTGCAAACTTGCGTATAGAAGATAGTAAGTAGCTCTTTAGCGAAAGGCGTAGCCTAGCCTAGCCGGAGTTAAATAATTAATCTTGTATTGCTCTGTTTATTATTATTTTTATAGTAATCTAAAGCCCTTTTGCAGCTATATCTCTAGTAGCTTTACGCTCTTATATTAACTACTTTAGCACTTCTAGTATTAGTAATATTAGCTAAGTACTAAGAGTAAAGCTGTAAATAACTTAAAATAAGGTCTGAGTAATAACAAAGGAGTAGTTACTATTAAAGTAAAACTTAATAATAAGTAGGAATTCTTTCTAATTACCTTATATAGTATTAATATAGAAGCACAGCGCTATTTCTAGCTCTTGATTAACTTATTCTAACTAGCTATCTACTAAAAAATAATATACTATAATATAGATTAGCTAAATATTAGCTAATTCAAAAACTCTCTTTTATAGTATAGCAATAAATCGAGTATCTTAATTAGTAGTAATAGTATTAGGTAAGCTATAGCCTCTTCTACAGAATATATTATCCTAAAGGCATTTAGCCTAATCCTTAGCTAACTATGTTTTCTTCCCTGTTTCAAAAGTAACACGTTTTGAGAATTAATTTATAACAATAAGTATTATATTATAGTTATCCTTAAAGGGTAAATTAGTAATGAAATCTATTATTAGAGAGTAAAAAGATTACAAAGGCGTTAGAAGTGACTTTAATAATACTACAAAGCCTATATAACGTGGCTTATTTATTCTGTAGCCTATATAATAATGTATATAATTTAGTATTTCCTTACTTATCTTAGGCTATTATAGACTAGTAAGCGCTTTACATAGCCTAATATAGCCGCTATATAGCTAATCATTATATATAGCCTTAATTATAGCTTTTCTAAAGCTTTAAGGGATAATAAAGCGCGGCTTAGCTTGCTATACATTAATTCGGACTAGGTTAGAGTTACTCTCTTAATAAAGGAGGGCATAAGGCCTATTAGGTAATTGCTAGAGGTTAGGAGCTAGTAAGGACATAGCCTAGAGCTGCTTAAATAGCTTGCCAAACTCTTTCTTAACTTTTGTATAAAGCTAGGTAAGCTCTGCGTCATCTAATCTAAGTAAAACTATGTCGAGATAAGCTTGCTTCTCCTCCTTAGGTTAGTACTAGTTATAAAGTGTAACTAAAAGCCTAAATAAGACGTCTAGAACTATTATATCTTGATCTTCCTTATAGATAATAGTCAGATTATCCTAATACTAACTCAAGAATATAGCCTATCCTTATTAATAAGTATTCATCTTAAGAGGAGATTACGTATACAGTAATCTTGCTACTAAGATTACTAGATTTGCTTAATAATCAGTATATATAATAGTCTTTGTTTACTTAATATAAATTCATAGATGCTTAACTACTTATATAAGTCTAGATAGCTTTAGATCTGTTAGCTAGTAGTTATGTTTAGTAGGTGTTAAGCACTTTAAGAGAAAGATAATAAGCCTTAGCATCATCTTTAAAGACTTAAGAAGGTCTTTAGCTTTTATGCCTTTAAGTTAGTATGTAGTAACACTAAAACTAAGCTCTTTTAAAGCGTTAAGAAATACGTATAGCATCTTTATAAGATCAAAATAATATAGGATATTTGCGGCTTTAGTAAATATGCTCTTAAGGTCCTAAAATATAATTATATACTTGCTCTTCTAAAGCTCTCTGAATTTCTTTGCTCTATAGCCTTTTCTCTTTTGCAGCTTCTTTAATAAAGATCCCTTTTCTCTTTTAAGGCTTTAAAAGATGATTGTTTTAAGCTATTATAGCGTCTTAGCGCGTTATATAAAATAAGGGACTTGCTAATAATGCTAGCTAATAAAGCTAATAAAGCGTTTAAGATTATAGCTATTCTTAAGGATATCCTACTTAGCTATAGTTACAAGCTTCTTTCCTACTATTAAGTAACTAAGTCTGCTAACAAGTTTTCTAAGCGCTACTAGCTCTTAAAAGCCAAAATAGGTTTTTATAACTTTAAAAGTATAGCTAGTGTTAACAAA
>NW_006916316.1:0-2050 GCF_000464535.1 Endocarpon pusillum Z07020 | reverse complement strand
ATAATTAAAATAATTAGTATATATTACTTAGTTATACTAAATAATTTAGGGTTTTTGCTTTATATTAAGTAATTATTATCTCTTATACAGAGTTATAATAACATAATATAAGCTCCTCCTTTTTCTTGCTAACTAATTAAGTCTTAATTAGAATTAAGGAAGGAGACACTACTATTATAGCTATTTTGCTATAGTTTTGCAGTTCTATAAAGTTATAACTATTTATATATAGTCACTAGTGCTAGTAAGACGAAGCAACTTGTTCCTCTCCTCTTTATATTAAGGATAGAAATAAATAATATGCTTTGCTATTTATCTTCTTTAGCTATAAGGGCATTACGCTATATATCCTAGTACTTTATATTCTATAAGAAACATGTTTAGACTAATCTTCTTTGTTCAAATTTGACTTATTAGTGAGTATATAGGCTTACTAGCAAGTTTATATAGTTATAATTAGTTTTATTTTATTGCTTTAAGTATTAGAGGCCTTATCTAATTATTAGAGATGCTATAAAGATATATAATCTAGTATGTTTCTTAGCTCTTTTTTATAATCTTTTAAATTATAATCTTAAATAATTAGAACTAATTATTAATGTTTAGAATCTTTTATAATACTTTAAATCTCTAGATATTCTCTAGAATATTCTTTCTAAGCTACTTAGAATATACTTTATACAAAAAAAGCTTATATAACTATAACCTGCTTTTAAAGCTAGTTATTTATACTCAGATTCTATTATAAGCGTTTATAATAGTTTGCTTTATCTTAGACTTAAGTCTTCTTTTAACTAAGTTGATTATATATCTCTCTAGTATTATACTAAGAAGAGAGATCTATAATTTATGTTCTAGAACATAAGAATTAATAACTTAATAAATATCTAAGACTAATTTTAAACTCTTTACTTATAATATATTTAAAACCTTTTTTATGTCTTTATAAGTAATTATAGTATCTTATAACCTATATTATATTAATGTATTAAAAGTAATAGCAGGTCTGACTACTAAAGTATAAATTAGTTTTGCTATCTTGAAGCTAGCTCTCTATATTAACATAGAAATATAACTTAATATAAGGTTTTGTAACTTAAATTTACTTATAATTTTTCTTAGATAAGAACCCTATTTTAGCTTTAAGTCTATCTATACTCTAAGTACTTATACTAAGCTATTTGCTCCTTTTTATACTCCCTTAATATTAATTATTACTTTTATATTAAATCTCTTAAGTTTTATAGCAAAGTATATTAGTTTATATTTCTCTAAAGCGAACTTTATGTTATATTATTTTGCTTATATAAGTATTTAATATATTAAAAAAAAGAAGATTATTACTCTTTGTCTTCTTGTTCTTATCTTACTTAATTATTAAATGTTAGTTATTTTAGTATTCTAAAGCAATTATATAATAAAGAACTTAAAGATTTTATTAAAGCCTATATTAATTATATTACTAAGACTAAGTTTCTTATTATCTTTAAAACTGCTTACTTTAATATAATAATAGCTAAAAACATTAAGGCTAGCTTTTGAGGTACTAGCCTTATGCTGTATAACCCTTAAGCTGTCTTATCTAAGCTTAATATTAAGTTATAGATACTAATACTAATTAGACCTCCCTTCTCTCAGGCTAACCTATAGGTCCCTTAGACACTACTAGACATTAAGGAAGCTCTCTAAGTAGTGTTTTTTCAGCTGTTAAGTAATTAGCAAAGGGTATAGAGCTGATTGCTTATCAAATGACCCTTTTGCATAAGGAGGTCTGTACGCTTCGTAAGGCTAATCAGGCCCTTGCAAAGCGTCAGAGGGCTAAAAAGACACGTGTATAAGCTGGAGGTGCACTTACTATAGAGGATGCAGGTAGTTTAATTAAGCAGAGAGCGACTGTATAACAGTGATCAAGTAGAAGGTCAGTAGAAGGAGGTGTTGTGCAGGCTGAGTCGTCAGGCTTACAGCGATATAGAAGATGCGATAAGCCTAACCACAATGTACGAACCTATCAGGAGGTTGAAGAGACATTTAAGGAAGATAGTAATATAGA
>NW_006916315.1:179266-179939 GCF_000464535.1 Endocarpon pusillum Z07020 | reverse complement strand
AATAGTAAACCTTATTATCTAATTAAATAGTTAGACTAAAATCTAGACTAGGCAAAAAAGATATTAAAGTAGCTAACTCTTACTTATTAAGGATGTTAACCCTAATAACATTAGATTATAACTCTTAAATAAGCTCTTCTTATTTTAAGAAATAAGTCTTTTAAGTAATCATTATGTCTTAAGCCTTTTAAAGAGACTTAATCTGCTGATCTAAACTTGTAGCCTTAGTAATAATATAAGAGCAAGCAGCCTTTAAATAAGTCTGCTTTGACTCTAACTTTTAGAAATTATCCTTTAAATAGTTTTTATTATAAGGAACACCTTTTGCTATATAATATAAACACTTTAAGGAATGTGAAGAAAAAAGGCACACTGCCTTATTATGAGTACACACTAAACATAGCATAGCAACATAATAACCCCAAAGGGCTATCTTCTCAGAAAGAGCCTGACGCCGAACACCAGAGGAAGGTTTGCTAATATAATGAACAGGTAGAGACATCACAAAAAGAGAAATTGCAAAACCCTGAGAAATTGAAAGACGTACTCTTAGCTTGTGGGACCAAGCTAGTGAGAGGAGGGGATAGTGTTACAGCACGTGAACACGCCAAGCACCGACAGGCACTACAGAGCTGCCTGGCACTCTGCGAAGGAACATAAAAAGGCAAAGATT